>NC_056732.1:967807723-967975223 GCF_019279795.1 Protopterus annectens
TTAGTGTGTAGATTGGTACCATTTAGGCTGTGTTGCGGGATTGAGTTCAAAAGTTTAGAAATGTGGCTGGAGTAGAGGGCATCCCCAATGTTGAATACTTCACAATATGTTTGATTTTACAGTTATACTTGGGTTATGAGAGGAGTGTAGATGATTGTCCGTTAACTATTGTGTCCATCAGAAATATGCAACTTAAGTTTTTATGGCATAATCATCATCATGCTAAACCAGTTACATGCATAATACATATGATACCTGCAAAAGTCTGCATATGCAGGCAGTAATTATACCTTTCTGTCAATCAACCTGATATGCATACCTACTGATATGTAGCATTACCTTTACTATCAAAGTTTTCTGAAAATTACACTGAAGGCACCCTTAATACATAAGAGAGTGTACTGGTTTTGAACCCTCTCTCATCTGTGTCATGTCCATGAACTCATTGCAATTACACTGAGTGCCACCTGGAAAGCAGGACAGCAGGTGCATTTTCCACACTCAGTACTATCCAAACTGCCACTGAACCTGTTTGCACAAAAGTCAAACTTAACTAATTTTTTGACTTTTTTCCTTAAGCAGTGAACCCTCTTTGTGCATAGGTAGGCAATGCACAAATAAAAAAGGCAATAGTGAGCATATATTACTTGTGCAACTACTCATTATGACCCTTCCTCAGAAAAAAATAACTAATGTGGGTCTCCAACCCTGGTTTACCTATGTCCTCTCTTTCTTAGCTCATCGTAGTTACATATTGTATTAGAAACAGTCTGGTTACAAATGAAATTTCTGCAGTCATTACCATTCATGTAGCTGACTGCCATGCAATGCCACTAAGTGTGTTTGTGCTTTGTAAGGCAACTGACATTAAATGTTCATGTTTAAGCATCCAAACATGTTTGCAATATGCCACGTGTCATACACATGAAAGAAAAAAGTAAAAAAAGGATTAAAAGAAGGAAACAAAAGTTAAACAACTTGAACCATCAGACTACTGCTCTTATACAGCCCAGTTGTAATGAGTTGTTTCTTTTTGCCACAGACACAGATTTGCAGTAATAATCAAATCATGTGCATACAAGCAATTAGCATGACATACCCAGTAATAAATAATTTATAGAGTTGGACATTTTCAGTTGATTGGAAATGTGTACATAACATATTTAGTGAAATGAATATCACATATGATTTATGATTTTGTTTACAAAACTTCAGCTCTGCCTTCTCTTTGTCTCTGGAAATCATTCCCTTATTTCTGCTTTGCTATTGACATTCAATTTGTAGTGCAACTTCTCTCATTTTTCTTTGAAGGTGTGATACAAATACATGGCAGCCAACAAGTTTTATGCAAAGGCAGGTAACTCTTCCATCATGCCAAGGAAATATACTTGTGGGTTCTTAGGTTTGGTCTAAACATTCACTGCAGTTACTTCCACACTTTATAAGTGTATGCTTGCTGACACACCCACTTCAGTGAAGGGTGTCTGGGCATTTCTGTGTTTTGCTTAAGTCAGACTAATCATTCATAGTTGCAAGCCATTAGTACCTACCAATGGCATAGAGGCTATACTATGTTTACATCTACTACACAAAGTCAAAATTTTGGTATTCAGCAAATCTAAGGAGTTCACACCTCATTCGCATCTCCAGAGTGCTCAGGGAGGCTGAATCGACACTAAAAGGCAACTATGTATCTAAGGAACTTGCAGGGGAGGAGAAGGTTTTCATTCATGTTTATTACTCCATTTGTGAGAGTGTAGGGATAGGTTCTCTTTCTGGAATGCGTTTTCTTTAGTGGGTATTTCAGTTGCATGGGCCAGGTAATTTGATAAACTACATTTGCATGGTCCAGGTAATTTGGTAAACTGCATAAGTATATGTTACAGATATCAGTTATGTCAGATATTCGATGTGATGATTTTGCACAAGTACTAGGATCGTACTGCAGAGGCCCACCGGTGTTTCTAGGCATTTAAACCATGATTTCAGCTTTCCAAACACATGCTCCGTTATATTTCTAGTTTGAACATGCGCCTCATTATAGCACTAATGTGTGGGTGCAAGTGCATCTCTAATGGGCATCATTAGCCATAGTTCAAATGCAAACCCTGCATCCCCCAGTAAATGACCTTGTGGGACATCACCCCTTGAAAACCTCTGGTAGAGCTGTGAGTTGTGCCACATATGGGAGTCATGGTAACTGCTGTGGTGCACAAACATTCAGGATGATTCCCTCAGCATTACACACAACCTGGCATTAAATGCAGTTGAATGCCTTTCTGTTGATTTACACTCTTCCCTGTTCTATGGGTGGTGGTTTAATCTCAATGTGCATGCAGTCTATGGCACTCAAGACTTCAGAAAAGTGTGCTATGGGGTAGAAATCCTGCATAGGTCTAGCTGTGTCCTCAAAGGCAGGGGGAAGTATCTATAGTTGCTGGCATACTGTAGCATAGCATTCAGGAACTAATGTAGGATCCTGGATGATGGTGCCTGTGAAACCCCCTAGTATGCCCCCTGTGGGTCACTGAAAGGTTCCTGTAGCTAATATTCTAAGTGCTACACATACCCTAGTCTGCACTGGGATTGGTGCCTTTTGGTTTGCTCTTTCTCTCAGGTGAAGCCAACAAAGGTTGCAGACTTCCTGGACTTTGTCTCTATCCACCCTGTAGCACTCTACTGTTTCTACCTCATGCAGACGATGAAAAGATAAGCAGGCTCTAAATACCCTTCTCCTCCATGCCCGAGGGCTATCAGCAGCAGTATCAGCATAGACTTGAGCCTGCTGCACATACACATGTAGAAGAGCAGCAGCAGCACCTAATATTCTTTGCCTCCCGTGTAGTTTCTGTGGTTGTATTTCAATAGGTTCTAGAGTACAATGCAAAAGACTACACTAAGTCTACAAGATTGCTTTATAGATTGTTGAATAATTCCACCACCTTAGCTTGGTTGATCAGCATACAGTTCAGCTGCATATGCAGTACTTAACAGGTCAAAATGGTTGCCATGTTTGCGCAGGTCTACACATTGTGTAGAGCCACTTACAGAATACAAACTGGCGCACTATTATGTGTGTGTTGTGCCACAACATGAACACAGTTTTAGTAATCTGTCTAGGGTTTATTGAATCCTGCCCATAGTTTAGTAGTAGTCCCATAGAAAATTGAAGAACATTGTTTTATCACGTTATTTTCATCAAACTTTGGAAGATGGTCATGTTTCAACAGATGCATTGCAGTATGATCTCTTTCAATTACAGACATGATAATTATGGCAAGCATTTAAAAGACAATACTGTACTTTAGGTACAAAAAAAGAATGTTGCCTTTTATTACCTATCCTCAGAAATTCTCTGTTCAGTATGATTTTGAATTGTAATGTTCTGCTGATGTTGTACATTATAATATTTCTTACTTTCATGGGTTTGCTCAGTCTTATTTGTTCAATAAATTTAATCCCTGTCCATCTTTTTTCTTAAAGTGTTGTAAGTTTTTCTCCTTGTTATTCTGGTTTTGGAATTGAAATTTTTCAAATGTATCAGTGATAATAACCATCCTGGATCTGATGGATTTGTCTATGGTTTTAACATTAGTTTGATTGATAAACAATTATCTGCTCTTTGTGGTGCATTTATATGACTGGCTTCATTATTTTTTATGGGTCTGTGGTTTCCAGGATCTGTAGATTGCCCACCTTTGTGCATTGGGATGATTGTTGCTGTTCTCCATGCATTGCCATTGGAGGCTACTGTTAAATAGTGATTCCAAAGGTTCTGATATGTAATGTTTCGTGCTGTTTAGAGTGCATCCTGGGATATTGTCTGGGCCCATTGATGCAGTGCTCTTGGTCTTAGAGAGAATATTGAAGACCTGTTCCCTAGTAGGGGGGAGTTATATTTGATGGAATTTCCTTAAGGGAGGTTGAGAGAAGAGAGAAGTAAGGTTAGAGCTGAATTTGTCTGCCAGTTAGATTGCTGTATTTTCTGGCCCAGTATAGGTCGCTCCATTTAAAACAAGTTTTGCACACAACTGTCTATTGCCTTTTAGGCTGTGATCATAGCTAAGGCATGCCTTGTGGAAGTCCTTTGCCTGCGAGGCTAAATTTAACTCATATGTGGCTTTGGTAGACTTTGTTATTTATTTCTTAGTTATTTGTTTAATTTCATGAAAGTGCTTTTATCTTGCTGGGCGATACACTTCCTAATTTTTGCCATGGTTTTCTTCCTTTTGTTATACAGCCTATTGATGTGATTCCACAAGGGTGAATTGTTTTTTGAGTTAGTTCTGCACTTATTTCTGGTGGGTACAGCTGCCTCAGTGAGTATTAACATGCTTTTCATGGTTTCTGTGAACAGTTCCATGTATGTAGCAGTGTCCTCAGAGTTATTGGGGGCTTGAAAATTTGCCAGTTTATCACTTAATAATAGGAAGTTAGCTATAGGCTAGTTTCTGAACATTCCAGGTTTAGTTGGGGATCTGGGTTTTATTTTCACTTCAAAGGAGACCATTTTGTGGGATGTCTTTACCCGAGGGGATATTACACTTGGTGGTGTGCAACACCCTCCCATATTACTGAGGAAGAGATCCAATATGCTTGCACACCTGGTCAGCGTATTTACAATCTGTTCCAGGGAGTATGTGTTTACAAAATCCAGGAATCTCTGTTCCTGCATGTTTTGTGTCATATATGATTCCTGGTTAATAGTGGGGTAATTAAAGTCATCCATGAATATGGCATTGGGTTGCATGGTGAGTGTTTCCAGTAAATACATGTTATAGGTTTCCTGGGTCATACAGGGGGTCCTATAACTTGCAAGGAAGTGGTTTGGGACTTTGCCTATGGTGATTTGAAACATGGAGATGCTCAGTTGTATCGCTCTGTTTGACCAGCCTTGAGGTATATTTATATTTGATGTAAATTGAGACACCTCCTTCTTTTGTTCCTTTCTGCTTAGTAGCTGGTCTAGATGTGTCATCGGCATTATCACCTTGCACTGTTGGTGTGCTTTCTGCAGCTTTAAACCATTCTTGCTTAGACTCCTACCATTGAGCAGTAACGCCTTTAAATTTCCTTAGTTTTGATTTGATATGTTGGAAGTATTTTCAGTTTGACATTGACTTAAAACGTAGCATGGAGGACAACGTTTTAGCTAATATTCAAAAGCCCAAAGGGGAGAGGTGCAGACCATCCCTGGCAAAGCAGCCTGGTCTGTTGAACATCTCCTATGCTGATAAATGTTGCACCCGCTTAGAATGACACCAGCAAGTAAAACAATTATTAAAGTCGCCAATCTTCTCTTCGTATTGTGGCATCATCTTCGGAGAAGGTAAAATGCTGTTCAATGCTAGGCTCGTACCAGCCTAGGACATATGTTACAAGAACTCCATGATAACTTTCTTCATATAGTTCAGACAGGTACAGTACATCTCAGGTCATTTACACCCACATGGACTATGACTGAGTCATACTGGTACTTGTGGTCCAGTGACCTGAGTGTGTGCATAATGTGGCAGACCCTGGCCCCTGATAAGTAGCTGTCCTTACTCAGCCTGCTGAGGGGACATCAATGTGTCTCACAGTGAAGTCTCCACTGACCAGAATGTTGTCTTGTGTGGTGGATTCATTTATAGGATTAGAAGTAGAGGCTCCATGAGATGTAGCTATATATATGTTGATGTGGGTGTTGTTTTGAAATACTGCATTTGGGGCTGCTGAAGGTATTTGTTATGTGTAGTTCATCTAGGAGGTTTTTAAGGTTTAAGAAGTTTAAAGTTAAGTGCTATAATATATGTGGCTCTACATGTCTGCTTTCTACTGTGTGTAATAGGTACAGTGTGTCTACTACTAATAAACCATATTGACATTAGGAGCATTTTTATGTGAGAGCTTTGTCTCTGTGACTTTGTGCAAGTACATCTCTCACATACCTTAGCTGTCTGTTTGAGAATTACCTGTTTCACAGTAAACATGAGGCAATTTCTCATATCTACCAATCTAGTAATGGAGATAGTGGGAAAGTTCACATCCATGGCAACAGGCTGTTTTTATTGCTTAGATGGTTGCAATGAGAATATAAAGTAATGCCAGGGGTATCTGGTTTGTGACCCTGTGGGCAGTGCTTGCCAATGCAAACAAGTTGCCCTGTGTGCAACTAGGTGTTGGTGAAATTTCAAGGATGCTTTTACAGGAAAGATGTCCACTCAAGGTGGCTGTATCTATACAGGGCACACTTGAACGGAAACTACTAAACTAGACCCTGATGATTTATGTATGAAGTATTTAAGGAGATATTCTGAAGTTAGGTTAGACAGCAGTTAATCAAACAGTGTTTGCTGAAAAGAATTAGCGTTGTCATGACTTAGGAAAAGAGGAGATTCCCCTGACTGACTAGCATCTGGCTTCTACTAGTGTTGTTCTCACCACCACTTCATGCTGTACAGATACAATGCTGCTTTACTTCTTCTCTCACCAGAAGCAAAACAGTTTCATCAATCTCACAATGAGAAGCAGGCCACAGGTGTTTTGGTAATCAACAGTCTTGTCACAGATGATTCAGGGGTTGATAGGCTTGTTTCACCTGTTTTCTTATAGATTCCTTGAATAGTAACCAGAGTAATCTGGAGGGTCCCGCACAGACACTCACTGCCCAGTGACAGTCACAAATCAATGCCCACTGCTCCTTCTCTCAACCAGAGCAAAACATAATCACAAATTCCAAGCTGGCACCTATGAAACAGTTTTCAGGCTTTTTGGTGAGTCTCCAGAAATAATGTATCTGTGCTCCTTCTTTCACCAGGAGCAAAACAGAAGTACTATCCCAAGATGACTAACGAGAGGCAGAATATGGGCTCTTTAGTAATTGGTGGTCTTGGACTAGATGTTGCAGAATTTAAAGGTAAGATGGAAAAATGGGTTAATATCCTAAGAGTTGCAGTGTGCACTAAGCATTTATATATGAATGATGGGATAACTCATGCTTTAGTAAGTCAAGGAGAGAGTGTCACAAATTGCAAAAGAGCAAGACAGTTTGGACGGGGGTGGCACTTAGTATTCTGACTCTATGGAAACAATGCTTTTAAAAATAGCTGATGGGGGCAACTTCACAAAATGATAATTTTGTGCTCACTGAAAGAGAAGAGGGAAGGAAATATGTGTTCAAACATAAGTTGCAAGAAACTACAGAGACAACAGATGATAAAAACTTTAATAAACAAAAAAATAAAATGGTAAGCGCTTTCATAGTAACACTACTTCTTCTGACAATACCCTGGTCTGAAGAAGTAGCTCTACTTTGAAAGCACTTACACTTTTATTTTGTTGTTTATTAAAGTTTTTATCATCTGTTACCTACTGTCGTCTATAGCAAATTTTTATTTTAATTTCAATTTTTATACGTGCTGCTAGTTAACTGTTTGACATTTTGTTTTATTAAACTTCAGAGACGGTTAAGATTCAAAACATACCAGCACCAAGGTTGGAGAATGTGGGAAAAAATAGTTTCTCTGTGACTCAAAAGAAACAGCTATGGTCTCTTTCCTACTTCAAATATGTAATTAAAATCAGAATACAATTAAAATGAAATGCAAAGAAAATACATCATAATATACAAAACAGAAGATGACATTGAATCAATACAAATTAGACGACAGCAAAAACAAACAAATCTTTCCCTCTACATCAGTCAATGCCAGACTCCGAGTGAGATGTAGGTGAATAATTGGCTAACTACCTAAAAGAGCCATTTTAAGCATAGCCAAAAGAATCAAACTTATTTTTTGTGTCTATGAGGTGAAGAACTTAACTATCATGCCAAACCTAGTGCACATGTTTTCAACCTGCAGCTAACCATCAGTTGTTCACAGGGTATCTCCTTATCTACCATGTGTACTGAATCTGGCTAGCCTCCTGCCAACTCTGAACTATGTTCACAGCCAGCAAGAAGCTCGATACCCTTGGTACAGCATCATACTGCTATTGAGGAGTGTGTTCACACTGCCTATTCCCAAAGCTGTTCATCAGAAGCTCTATACTCTTGGTACAGCATCATACTGCTATTGAGGAGTGTCATCACACTGCCAATTCCCAAAGCTGTTCATAAGAAGCTCGATACTCTTGGTAGAGCATCATACTGCTATTGAGGAGTGTGTTCACACTGCCTATTCCCAAAGCTGTAAATACAAAGCTCGATACTCTTGGTACAGCATCATACTGCTATTGAGGAGTGTGTTCACACTGCCTATACCAAAGCTGTTCATAAGAAGCTCGATACTCTTGGTACAGCATCATACTGCTATTGAGGAGTGTCTTCACACTGCCTATTCCCAAAGCTGTTCATAAGAAGCTCGATCCTCTTGGTACAGCATCATACTGCTATTGAGGAGTGTGTTCAGACTACTTATTCCCAAAGCAGTTCATAAGAAGCTCGATACTCTTGGTACAGCATCATACTGCTATTGAGGAATGTGTTCACACTGCCTTTTCCCAAAGCTGTTCATAAGAAGCTCGATACTCTTGGTACAGCATCATACTGCTATTGAGGAGTGTGTTCACACTGCCTATTCCCAAAGCTGTTCATAAGAAGCTCGATACTCTTGGTACAGCATCATACTGCTATTGAGGAGTGTGTTCACACTGTATTCCCAAAGCTGTTCATAAGAAGCTCGATACTCTTGGTACAGCATCATACTGCTATTGAGGAGTGTGTTCACACTGCCTATACCCAAAGCTGTTCATAAGAAGCTCGATACTCTTGGTACAGCATCATACTGCTATTGAGGAGTGTGTTCACACTGCCTATACCCAAAGCTGTTCATAAGAAGCTCGATACTCTTGGTACAGCATCATACTGCTATTGAGGAGTGTGTTCACGCTGCCTATTCCCAAAGCTGTTCATAAGAAGCTCGATACTCTTGGTACAGCATCATACTGCTATTGAGGAGTGTGTTCACACTGCCTATTCCCAAAGCAGTTCATAAGAAGCTCGATACTCTTGGTACAGTATCATACTGCTATTGAGGAGTGTGTTCACACTGCCTATTCCCAAAGCTGTTCATAAGAAGTTCGATCCTCTTGGACAAGCATCATACTGCTATTGAGGAGTGTGTTCAGACTGCCTATTCCCAAAGCTGTTCATACGAAGCTCGATACTCTTGGTACAGCATCATACTGCTATTGAGGAGTGTGTTCACACTGCCTATTCCCCAAGCTGTTCATAAGAAGCTTGATACTCTTGGTACAGCATCATACTGCTATTGAGGAGTGTGTTCACACTGCCTATTCCCAAAGCTGTTCATAAGAAGCTCGATACTCTTGGTACAGCATCATACTGCTATTGAGGAGTGTGTTCACACTGCCTAATCCCAAAGCTGTTCATAAGAAGCTCGACACTCTTGGTAAAGCATCATACTGCTATTGAGTAGTGTGTTCACACTGCCTATTGCCAAAGCTGTTCATAAGAAGCTCGATACTCTTGGTACAGCATCATATTGCTATTGACGAGTGTGTTCACACCGCCTATTCCCAAAGCTGTTCATAAGAAGCTCTATACTCTTTGTACAGCATCATACTGCTATTGAGGAGTGTGTTCACACTGCCTATTCCCAAAGCTGTTCATAAGAAGCTCTATACTCTTGGTACAGCATCATACTGCTATTGAGGAGTGTGTTCACACTGCCTATTCCCACACTGTTCATACAAAGCTCGATACTCTTGGCACAGCATCATACTGCTATTGAGGAGTGTGTTCACACTGCCTATTCCCAAAGCTGTTCATACAAAGCTCGATACTCTTGGCACAGCATCATACTGCTATTGAGGAGTGTGTTCACACTGTATTCCCAAAGCTGTTCATAAGAAGCTCGATACTCTTGGTACAGCATCATACTGCTATTGAGGAGTGTGTTCACACTGCCTATTCCCAAAGCTGTTCATAAGAAGCTCGATACTCTTGGTACAGCATCATACTGCTATTGACGATTGTGTTCACACTGCCTATTCCAAAAGCTGTTCATAAGAAGCTCGATACTCTTGGTACAGCATCATACTGCTATTGAGGAGTGTGTTCACACTGCCTATTCCCAAAGCTGTTCATACGAAGCTCGATACTCTTGGTACAGCATCATACTGCTATTGAGGAGTGTGTTCACACTGCCTATACCAAAGCTGTTCATAAGAAGCGCGATACTCTTGTACAACATCATACTGCTATTGAGGAGTGTGTTCAGACTGCCTATTCCCAAAGCTCTTCATAAGAAGCTCGATTCTCTTGGTACAGCATCATACTGCTATTGAGGAGTGTGTTCACACTGCCTATTCCCAAAGCAGTTCATAAGAAGCTCGATACTCTTGGTACAGCATCATACTGCTATTGAGGAGTGTGTTCACATTTCCTATTCCCAAAGCTGTTCATACGAAGTTCGATACTCTTGGTACAGCATCATACTGCTATTGAGGAGTGTGTTCACACTGCCTATTCCCAAAGCTGTTCATTAGAAGTTCGATCCTCTTGGTACAGTATCATACTGCTATTGAGGAGTGTGTTCACACTGCCTATTCCCAAAGCTGTTCATAAGAAGCTCGATACTCTTGGTACAGCATCATACTGCTATTGAGGAGTGTGTTCACACTGCCTATTCCCAAAGCTGTTCATACGAAGTTCGATACTCTTGGTACAGCATCATACTGCTATTGAGGAGTGTGTTCACACTGCCTATTCCCAAAGCTGTTCATAAGAAGTTCGATCCTCTTGGTACAGTATCATACTGCTATTGAGGAGTGTGTTCACACTGCCTATTCCCAAAGCTGTTCATAAGAAGTTCGATCCTCTTGGTACAGCATCATACTGCTATTGAGGAATGTGTTCAGACTGCCTATTCCCAAAGCTGTTCATAAGAAGCTCGATACTCTTGGTACAGCATCATACTGCTATTGAGGAGTGTGTTCACACTGCCTATACCAAAGCTGTTCATAAGAAGTTCGATCCTCTTGCTACAGTATCATACTGCTATTGAGGAGTGTGTTCACACTGCCTATTCCCAAAGCTGTTCATAAGAAGTTCGATCCTCTTGCTACAGTATCATACTGCTATTGAGGAGTGTGTTCACACTGCCTATTCCCAAAGCTGTTCATAAGAAGCTCGATACTCTTGGTACAGCATCATACTGCTATTGAGGAGTGTGTTCACACTGCCTATTCCCAAAGCTGTTCATAAGAAGCTCGATCCTCTTGGTACAGCATCATACTGCTATTGAGGAGTGTGTTCACACTGCCTATTCCCAAAGCTGTTCATAAGAAGCTCGATACTCTTGGTACAGCATCATACTGCTATTGAGGAGTGTGTTCACACTGCCTATTCCCAAAGCTGTTCATAAGAAGCTCGATCCTCTTGGTACAGCATCATACTGCTATTGAGGAGTGTGTTCACACTGCCTTTTCCCAAAGCTGTTCATAAGAAGCTCGATACTCTTGGTACAGCATCATACTGCTATTGAGGCGTGTGTTCACACTGCTTATTCCCAAAGCTGTTCATAAGAAGCTTGATACTCTTGGTACAACATCATACTGCTATTGAGGAGTGTGTTCTCACTGCCTATTCCCAAAGCTGTTCATAAGAAGCTCGATACTCTTGGTACAGCATCATACTGCTATTGAGGAGTGTGTTCTCACTGCCTATTCCCAAAGCTGTTCATAAGAAGCTCGATACTCTTGGTACAGCATCATACTGCTATTGAGGAGTGTTTTCTCACTGCCTATTCCCAAAGCTGTTCATAAACACCCTGAAGGTGGGATGTAGTAGGGGCTTCACTGCTGTACCACTCTTTACTTAGGCATCAGATGACTACGTTTAGAAGACTGCTCAACCCACACTAAGTCAACACCGCTTGGCTGTTTCACTGATCTCTACCAGAAAAGACAACTAAGTTAACATGGATATGTCCCAAAAGCCTACCTTCCTCGCTAGATGGGCATGGACATCCTTCCTGCTTGTGCTCTTAAGCGCTTCATTCCCTATTCAAACTTGAGTCACCTTGTCCATAGTCATGACTCCATCAGTCTACTCCAACAGTGTAGGCAGATTATGTAATTTCTTAGGTGATGTTTATTCACATGCTTTTGTAAGGGTGATTATCAGTGGAAACATCTCCAGGGTAATAAGCAGGATTGACCACTCAGTTTGCTAATTTTTCTTTGGCAAGTGCTTCATATCTCTTGACAGATATATTGTTTCTGCTGCCCTGTATTCTTTGTCATATTATGACAATTTATATTGCCCACTGCACAAAGATGATATATTGTTTTTCCTTATCATTGTGTTGATTATTGCCTGTACCTTTGGTTTAGGAATTAGTACTTTGAAAAAAAAGCATACAGTCAATCTAAATATATTGAAGGACTTTCTTTTTCCTATCATCCTATTACAAGCCGTGTCATTTTATTTGGTAGATCACGTGGAAATGTCAGTAGGGATCATACATTCTTAAAATGAAATCTTTCATTAAGCAATAACCATTCAATCAGATGTCAATTTACTAAAACTACATCTGCTGGGATCTACAATATTTAATGATAGGATGCATGTTAGTCCTTTTTCATGTTTGCTTACAAAAAGTTTTAAGGAGTTTCACTATTGAGTCTTATGGAGTTCACACCCTATCCCGGATAAGCATGGTATTTTATATGAACCTGTGGAATATGGTGGGTGGAACATTTTAAACTCAGATATAATATTTGCCCTTCTTGGCTTCCCATTTTGGGTCTCAAGATACAAGAGCTTACGTTTTCCTTTCCATTTGGATATTGCAAATAAATATCTTTATTTATGTCTACTTAGTTGTTCAGTAGCCTCATTTCATACTTACTAAGGGAAATGTAGCCAGGCCCTACTATTTTGAGCTTCTGTTTCCTGTGTGCAAAAGAGAGAGTAGCACCAGGAGATTCATGAAGTATGATGACAGTTTGTGGCAACTAAGAATCTGATGTTCCTGTCACAAAAGTACAAGAAGTTGATTTAACTGATAAGAGTTTGATTCAAATGGTAGCAATGTTAGCAACGGATTAACTCTTGGATGTAGCTGCAGTTTGATGGAGTCAAATCATGGAGAATCAGGGTAGAACAACCAGTCATTCACATTCATTAAAATGAGTGACAAAAACAAACAGGATTCTGTAAGGTTCTATGTAAATGCATCTTTGGGATTTTCTGTTTCTGATGTTACAGCATTCATATCTATTTAGGAAACGAAGACATTTGTGAACTGACTTTTGTGAATGTTGAACTCACCGAATGTTTTCTGTTAGCATGTGACACAAACATTTCTGTCAAAGTTTGAATTTATAACAAAAAGAAATGAATTATTGCACAATTTTAAACATATAACATTAATTGCAATGATTTACATTTATTTATTCATTTAGTGATGTTTGCCATAAGGTATTGGAAATTCATAACATATGTGATACAATGTGAGCATGAAACAAGTTGGGCAATGAATCATGGTACCTTGTGGATGGAAATAGGTAAAATTTGAATGTGATACAAAAAGGAAGCTGAATTAGAAACTCTTAATGCATGGGTCTTGGAAACTGATTTAATGTAGGAAAATAGGTTATTTTCATATGTTGTGATCTTTTATATATTTTTAAAACAAAAACATCTTTATTAAATTATCGTTTATGACATAGGCAATCATACATTTACATGAATGAAAACAAACTATATTTACATAATCTTAGTCGAAAGCATTATAAATCACAAACCATAGTGACATAATTTTAGTTGCAGATTTTATACATCACTTATAATCTATCCAGTCATTGCCAGTCAAACATTTTATAGCTCATTCAAGTCCTGCTTTCTTTTAAACCTCATTCCTCCCCTGTATTCCTTTTTTTCTATGTAATTTGCTTATAGCCTTTTCTAAAGATCCCAATTCCAGTTGTTTTACCTCTGTTATTATATTCACTACTTCTAGTACAGTTGGTTTAGATTTGGATTTCCAATTTCTAGCAATTGTTTTTTTGGCACTTGCCATAATTAGACCCAGCAAGGCCTTGCTATGTCTAGGAAATTCTGATTCTCTATCATATCTCAGAAAAATTATTTCCCTAGATACACCAATTTCCTCACCCAGTATCTCTGATAGTGTATTCTCCAGGAAATATTTAAAGTCTGCCAACTCATTAAACTTCAGAAAATATGTTCTCAATTACCTCTTTCTTCCCCATCATACCTTCAACATTTGTTGTCTATCTGAGGAAAAATTCTCCTCAGATAGACAACCAATACCTTGGTTCCTTTACCAGGTTTCTCCAATGAATTCCAACCGTCTTTTGCCTATTATCTGCATCCCTAATTGCAGTCAGTCCTATTGGCAGAGTCTCCTTTCTCTATTCCTGTGTTGTCTTAGTTCTTAAAATACATTCTGCTACTTTCTGAATATAATATTTTGTATGATTATTGTTATTCTCCTTAAAGATCTGCATCCAAAATCCCATTCCATCCTTGTTTCTTGAGCTCCCCCTGATTCATCATCATCCCTTTACACTTTGAGTCATAGATTTCTGTTTTGTGCTATGTATAGGAGCCTTAACTGTGTAGCTCTGTAGCTCTGAAATACCCCTTCAAATCAGGTAATCCCACTCAGACTTGTTCTGTTTGAAGAATCTACTTATTGTACTTGACTCTTCATGTCTTCCAATCCTACATAAAATCATTCAGCTCTTTATTAATTGCTATCCACACGTTTTCCTCCGTTTGATAAAACTATGCCTGACCTGTGCGTAAGACTAAAGGGACTAAAAACATTAAAGTCACTTGTATCTTACTATCCATATCCATATAACAGAGATTCCAATTTCTTAGTTTTTGTATTATCATTTGTTTAGTCTCTTCCTACATATCCTTAGCTGGAACACCAGAATCATGTTTAACCCATACACCCAAGTACTTAATTTTATCATGGCCCCATAAATATGGATATTGGTAAACCAATTCATGTGTGTGTACATAATTTACTGCCTTTGTCTTTCTTTTAATTTCATTAATTTTGTATCCCAAAAATATCTGAAACTGTCTCAAAATGTTCCACGACACTGAAATATCCTTTTCTGGTTTTGTCAGGTATAAAATAATATCATCTGCAAATAGAGCCAGCTTTTCTTGATTGCCATAACAATTATATCCTTGAATTTCTGAGTCCCTTATTTTCTTTGCCAGTATTTCTAAATATAATGCAATTAACAAAGGGAAAAGAGGACAGCCCTGCCTGCTCAAGCAGAAATTATCAGAAAGGAACCCACCCATTTTAATGTTTGCCGCCAATCTCTTATATATCCTCCTAACCAACCTTATAATTTTATTAGGGAATGCAAATTATTTGATTGCCCTGCTCATAAAGTCCCATCTTACTCTGTCAAATATTTTCTCTGCATCATGACCCACCAACACCAGAGGTATTTTTTTTACATTATGCCTCCCTTTGGATCGTCATTGTTCTGTTTATGTTGTCAAATAGTTGTCTCCCTTCCACAAATCCACATTGATCCATATTTATCAATTTTGGAATCACATTTGACATTCTTTTAGTCATTATAGACATAAACACTTTATAATCATGGTTTAGTATTGAAATGGGCCTGTACGAAATTGGATCTGATTGGCCTTTATCCTCTTTAGGTATTATAGTCATCAAAGCTTTCTTCCAGGATATTGGTACTTCTCCTCTTAAAATACTGTTAAAAAAAAACATTTCAGATCTTTATCAGGGTTTTCTCCCTCCTGGGTTCCAAACTTCCACAGGAATACTATCTACTCCTGGGCACTTTCCTGTAGATTGGTTACACATCACCATTTTTATCTCATCTCGGCCTATCCTAACTGTTAGTAATTGAGCCTCATCTACCTCTAACCTTGGCATATTTAATTCTTTCATAAACACTTCCATTTGTACCTTTTCTTGATTTCCATATTTCTCAGATCTATAGAAACTTTCATAGAATTTCCAAAATATCTCTGGTATCTGTACAGGATCTCTTGTTATCTTCCTTGTTATATTGAGGAATTTCTATTTCAATTGGACTCAGTGGTTGGTTATATTTAAACAGAAGTATAGGAGCTTTATTTTCAAGCAGACAAGCCCATCTAGTATAGGGATAAGATAGAGAGAGAGCTGTTGTGTCTTTCGGCTTTTCCCGGTTAGGGGTCGCCACAGCGGAACTCCTGTCCGCTAATGATTGGTGGTTGGTTTTTACATGCCAAGTTACCAGCCCTGATGCACAACCTTTAATGAAGGTACGCCGATTAACGCATGTCTCCACGCAGAACCCGCTCGAGCTGAGAATCGAATCGGACAGCGTCTTACTGTGAGGTGGCAACGCTACCGCAGCACCACCACTGCGGATACAAGAGAGAGAGAGAGAGAGAGAGAGAGATTTTGCTGAAATGTAAACAAACATACTTCCAAATATGAATACCAAGTTGGAGATGCTGTAAAGTATTATAATACATAGAAAATAAGGGATATGATTTTCCAACAGAAATGCATTGCTCAGGAAACAAAATAAATTGTCATTTTTAAATAAGATAATACATGTAAGCAGCAGATTATTAGACGTGAGACAAGTATAATATACAAATAATGATAGTTTGAAAAAAAAAAAAAATATATTACCCTAGATGAATTGCAAAATGTTTTAGGTAAAGTTTCTTCTGATATATCTCCTGGTCCAGAAGGAATTTATGATTTCTTCAAACTGTGACTATATTAAAAAAAAAAAAAACAATATTTATTCATGTGTCAAATGAAACATGCTGGTAGAATCAGAACAGATTGATTATTTTCAAACATAAGGGGAAAGAGACGACATTACAAATTGTTGATCTGTTACATCAAGGAATCCAAACTATAAGATATGTTTTTAATCTTACAAGTACAACAGAATGTTTAGCACGAAGGGAGATTTAGAGTCAAAACTAAAGCAACAAGGATATTTTATAGTTAATTTGAGAAACGATCAATTGTATTCATAGATATAATACTAAAGGACAAATCTTGATTTGTGATATTGAAAAATAATGTTTATTCTATTGATCCTGAAAGCTTTTGATAAATATTGAAAAGTCATAATATGAATAAAAAAATAGAAGTGTTATACAAAGTGCTTACAGGGCCACAGAAACAAAGTTCTGTATTAAAGGATGGTTAAGTATGGTTATGTAGGGAAATTAATATCAATAGAGGGGGTAAAGCGATGTTGCCCATTAAGTGGTACTTTATTTACCTTGCTTACAAATGCTAATATTGTGGAATGCTAGCATACATTTTTTGCAGCAAAATTGATACAAATTAGATAATACAGGATACATAGGATGATGACCTTATTGTTATTATAAAAATATCACTTAAATGGAAAATTATTATCAGTGTTAATTAGGGTGTTACATATGGTTACATTATCTTAGAAAAAGATGTAAAGGATATAGAGAAAATGTCATTATTCAAAGGACTGACTTCTGACTAGACAAAATCATGAATGTAGGTCTTATATTTGGGACCATAAGAGTGAAAATGTTAAAATGGGAAAGTATTGCTAAAAAGAAAATTGCCTGTGCCTGAAAAGATTTTCAATTATAATTCTCAAAAAAGAATATGTATGGTATTCCAGTAATTTTGTAGGCTTCCTATAAATGATATACTTAAGTCTCCCTTCCTTTATATTTATCTTAATAGAAATGTCAAGAAAATTACAGCTCTCATTGTCTACCTCATGTGCAAACTCTAAAAAATATGTAATTGTATCAATATAACTTAAATATCTTACAAACTACCACCTGTCAAAAGAATTACAATATCATCAAGGTAGTGATGGTATTTATATATAAACTTAAAATAAACTGATTGAACAATAAGCTTAGTCTCCCACCACCAGAGAACTATATTGCAAATACTGAAACAGAAGTTACTGCCATTGCTACCCCAGTGATCTGTTGATAATATTTGCCTTGAACATTTGTTCTGAACAAGAGCATTCGTCCATCTACCTATTTAACTGAATAAATCACTGAAAACTTCAACAAGGTATTTTGATTTCTCTCACAGGGAGGGTATCAGAGAGAGAGAGTCCAATAGATTTGTTAGCTAAAATCATTATATCTGGACTAATCCTATTTTATCAAAGATAAGGGTCATTTATATCCGCCAATTTTAAGGTTTACAGAATCTTCAAGCCTAAAAATGATGAGACAAAGCTACATTAAAGAAAAAAATACTCCCATTATCGTTAAAACACACTAAGGCCAGTAATAAAATCAAAAGCATTCTGGAAAAGAATTAGGCTGGAATATGACACTTTTAAGATGACCAACAGGTTAGGGAGTATCCCAAAAATATTGTATATGAGGGCAAATTATGTAAAAGTTATGCTTTAGAAAAAATAAAGCCCTTAATTATAATATGGGAATATGAATAAAAAGCTGAGGAAATGTGAAGCATGTGCACAATGTATGCGTGTGTGTGTGTGTGTGTGTATATATATATATATATATATATATATATATATATATATATATATATATATATATCTATATCTATATCTATATATATATGTATGTGTGTATATATTTAGGTAGATAGATACATGACCTAGATACATGAAGGTGCAAGTATTGCTATAGGAAGTTACTCTGGACTGCTGAGTGCAAAAGGAAAATTTGATTGCAATGCAAGAGGAGTAGTGTATGTTGCTTTATGTTTATCACAGCCAACTTTTTATACAGGGAAAGCTAAGCAGGCCTCAATGTCAAGAATCTCAATGGCAACACTCAGATCTGCTTTGAGTTACAACACAATGGCACAAAATATACAGAACCAACTGATATTTCCAACATCCTGGTAGAAAGGTTTAGTGATAACTCTACCCCCCTCTCACCCCATAAAGGGCCCATCTCTATAGTGGAAGAATGCAAAGTTCCTGTAGTCACAGCTGCACAGGTAAAAACCACACTCGCCAAAGTCAAGAACACAGCATCCATGGGACCTGACAACATCCCAGGCTGCATTCTACATGAACTACAGAACAAGCTGTTACCCCACCACCTAAGTACCATGTTCAATCATAGCCTCACCTCAGGCTTTGTGCCCACTGAATGGTGCACAGCGATGGTTATCCCACTCCACAAAGGGGGAGCCACCACAGACTCTGGGAACTACTGCCCTATTAGCCTGATGAGGCTGGTCTGCAAGATCATGGAATGTATCATGTATCATCATGTAACTTATAAACAAAGATATTGGTAATCTCCAAACTCTGGACCCCCCCAAGTTTGGGTTTGTAAAAGGCAAAGCATATCTCCTAAACCTGAAAGACTTCTTTGAAGCAGTCACCAAAGCCATAGACGAGGGTAAGGTGGTTCACCCAACCTATCTAGATCTCGCCAAGGCTTTCAACACCATCCCCCACTCTGGAATTATAGATAAACTCACTAAGCTAGGTATAAATCCCTATGTCACAAGATGGGTTGTCAACTGACTCATTGACAGAACCCACACTGTGAAAGTACCAGACTCCAAATCTGACTTCAGACCAGTGACAAGTGGAATACCACAGGGTTCAGTCCTGGGTCCTCTCCTGTTTGGCATCTACTTCTCTGAAGTACAGGCTAACACAGAAGGTCTTTGGCTAACGAAAGTTCAGAGATGACTGCAAACTAGGATCCATAATCAAAACTCCTAATGATGTAGACATCCTACAAAAGGTCCTCACTGAGACAGATGCCTGCTGTCAAAGCCATGGCCTCAAGCTTAATGCCAAAAAGTGCATAGTCATCCCCTTTGGTAAAAACTTTGTAACCATGAACTACCAAATAGGTAGTAGTCTACTTAACACTAAAAGTTTGATAAGAGACCTTGAGACACAGGTGGACAGTAGTCTCTCCTTTGATAATCACATCACCACAGTAGTCAGAAAATCCTTCTACATGGCACACCTCATCAAAAAAGGTTTCTCTTCCAGGAAAAAAAAAAGAGGTCATTGTTCCCCTCTACTTGACACTCATTAGACCCATCATAGAGTTCAACTCCCCTTTTGGTATGTACCCCACAAGACATCTACAACAACTGGAAAGGCCGCAGAAATACCACACAGAGAATTACCAGCCTCAAACAAATGCCCTACAAAAAAACTCCATCTTTACTCCATTGCATATCGTCTACTCAGAGGCGATCTTTGCCTAACATACCAAGCTATGTCAAACCCAGAGCTGTTGGACATGCACCACTTAAAGAAATCCCAATCCCTCTGAGCTGCATGCTCTAGGGACCTAAACCTTGTCACCACAATAAACAGAACATGCTGGAGGGATAGATTCATGTCCCAAAGACTTCCCATACTCTGGAACAAACTACCTATTTATATCAAACAAAGCTCCTCATTAGCACTCTTCAAGAAAAATCTTGATGATTGGATGGGAAATAGGAAATTCATCCCGGGAATCACTTCTGTGGCTCTGCTCGACAGGGGCACAGGAGCATAATTTTCTTGATCGTGAAAGCCAGGGTACCTTTTCGGCTGGGCTTATATGGGCACTAGAGCAATTGCCTAGTACCTACCTATGAACCTATGAATAGGATTTATTAATATGTACATGCAATTAGGAAAACAACAAACTCACAAATATGTAACAATTTTAGAAAGTTTGTGTTTTTTGTATGCTAGACAAAAATACATCAAATGTAAGAGGTGGAAATTTGACATCATATTTGGAATACAGAGAACTGTATTGGCAGATTTTATTAAATACTGTGCTACATCTGGGTATTAATGATATTACTTCAGTCAATAGTGTCCTAGTGTTGAGTGCAGCAAAATTATAAATTAATGGCTTTATAATGTTTAGTGTAAGGTTTATTATTTGTTTTTAAGTTATTAAACAATTTTTAAGTGTTCTGAATTTTAAATATGTTATATGTTAAGACAATTACGTGGAATGTGATTTGAGAATGGTTATGCATGGCGTGCATATGTCTGCTTTTATTGGATAGATGTTAAGTCATTTATGATTAACTAACTATGCAAGGCAAGTTATTTAGTTAGATCTGAGAAAGTTCTGTTTTTGTGAGGTACAAAAGTGCTCATCTCTTTTATTAAAATGCAGCATTTGCTTTTCCAGTATAACAGTTTATTGATTTTTATAATAATACATGTAGTTATTGAGGAATACAGTGCTGTCTGTAAAATTAAAAATGGGAAATTCTGTCTAGGGTAATTCTGCCAAGGGTTTTGTTTTATGGAGATAAGTTGATCATAATTTCAATTTCGGAATCTTGGCTAAATATTGTTTTGCAGGAATTTAAGAAATTAGCAGATGGAATATTTTTCAACATACAAAAATTAGACATTGTAGTCATTCAATTTCTTTAAAAATACTTCTCTCACGGGGAATATATATATATATATATATATATATATATATATATATATATATATATATATATATATATATATACATATATATATAAAGTAGTGAAACTTCGAACATTGACTTCTGCAGGCACACTATAGCATGGAATGGGAATATTCACTTTACCCTGCTGTAGTGCGATCTCTGAGTTGGTATATTTAAGTAGAGGGGTGTGGGGGTGCAGGGGGGCTTGCCCTTCTGCAAAAACATGTTTTAGTGTTTTTTTTTTTTTAGGGTAGTAGACTTCAGTGAAAGTGCACTTTTGTTTAAGTGGTCTTTTGATGAAGTGTAGGGTCTGCTGCTTAATTTCGGAGAAGTGTATTTTCAATGTTAAGCAGTAGACCCATATTATATATATATATATATATATATATATATATATATATATATATATATATATATATATCTATATATATATATATATATATATATATATATATTTATATATTTTAGCTGCATCCCCTGGAAATTATGTAGTTATTGAATAATGTAAAAAAATTCTTAATAATAAGACAGATTCTATCCATGCTGAAAATATTCAAAATGTTTTTCACCTAAAGAGTTTAATAGTGCCATTCGGTGCTTCTTAATAAACTGAGCTATATTAGGTGTGCATATCCTTTTCCTAATGACAGATAATTAATTTTGTTAGGACTTATGACTAGCCTTAACAAAATAAAATAACATCTGGGATTGTGTTTTATTCTTAACAGATCAAAATGTTGTTTGTGGCTCAAAGAGTGTAGAGATGATTAGGTAGCTTATTGATAATGTACCAATAAACCAGAAACATAGAATGAATCACCAATGAATACAAAACAAACCAGCAAAAAAAAGGTGGATGTAGAGTGAGTTACACACATTTACATACATACATATAATTATTTCAAGCACAAGCATTAATGCCCTTCTAGTTTGCCTATATACCAAAACATTTTTTCCATAATAAGTGTCAAGGCTGTTCTTAATTAATATCTAAACTAATACTTGCTTTAATGTAATTTGGTAGTCTGTTCTATGCATCAGCTATTCTGCCAGAACAAGTTAGTACTCATCTCCTTCCTATAGAATCTTCTACATAGGTTATCTGATGATTCTCTAGCACTTTTTGACAACCCCAAACATTCCCAGAGGTAGTAGTCTCTAAATGCCTGATATGGCTAGGCTTAAAATGACTCGCAAGGGCAGTTAGCCTAGTACTAACCTATGAAAAAAAAATACCTGAATAAGATCTCCCCTTATATATCTGTAAGAAACACTGTACAAGTTCAGATATTTTAGTCTTTCATAATAACTTAAATGTTCACATCCATGAATACCCTTGATATATTTCCGCTGTACTCTTTCCAGCTTACTCATGCTTGTTTTCTTACAAAGTTTCCATATTGTTATTCTGTACTCAAGTTTGGGTCTAGTGTAACTAACGATGACTTCATCATTTTTGATTTCCTAAACTTTATAAATCTTTTTTGCACCCTAAAGTTCTATAACTATCATTAACCAATTGGTTGATATGATTAGAAAAAACTCATAGCTGGATCTACCCAAATATCCAGTACCTTAAATGAGTCTACAGTTTCAGTTTCAATCACTGTGTGCTATGTTAAATATTCACCTTTTAGTTTATGTCTCTCAAATCTCATATGCTTAGTTTTTTATGTATTTATCCGCATATTATTTTCCTGTGCCCAAATGGTGAATTTTGTCAAGTTATTTTGCAGACATGCCTTATGTGTAACACATGTAATCAGTTTACTCAATTTCAGGTCATCAGCATATTGACTGTATAACACCTCAGATGAAAAGGTTAGGTCAGAAAGATGCAATCTAAACAGGTAAGGGCCTAGGACAGAGCCCTGTGGGACACCCTGACTGTAACCAAGGATTTCAACTGTCCAGTAGCTGTATGATACTTCCCATGTCCTATTTGTAAGCCATGCAGTTATCCAGTATCAAGAGTACATCAGTGCCTAGTTGTACTAATTTATTGATCAGTGTTTTGTGTATGACCCTGTCAAATGCTGAAGTTAAATCTATATAAATTACATCACAGCACAATTTTTCAGTCATAGCTGTTATTATATTGTTATAGAACATCATTTTACAGGTGGTAATAGATCTATTTCAACATAAGCATGCTGATATATGGTTTCAAGTCTCAAAATATCCAGTTCTGATAACTTATCCAATATTACATTCTCCATTATTTTTCCACAACATGAAAATAGACTTAAGGGTCTGTATGACTCTGGGTTTGTCTTACTCCCCTTTCCTTTAAAAATAAGTTTAATAAGCACGTCTTCAATCTTGAGGAATCTCCACATATTTATATGATCTAGTGAATAATAGATATACAAGTTCTTGCTGAAGTGTTCCCAGGTCATAGTTAGTATTTCCATCTCCTCCCTGTGCTTTGTTTAGATCCAGTTTGTGCAGTTCTTTTTCAATATAATCAAATTTGATTCCATTATCTGGGGTTACCTGGAAGTCATTAGGACAACTTATTACCCATTTTGTGGCGCCAAAGTGTTTTGCAAAAGTTTTTGTAAATATATCTAATCTGTTGCATCTGAGAATACATTTTATAATCTGCGCACAGTTTATCAATTTGTATGTCTTTACTCCTTCCACATCTTATGCATCTATAAAAAGGTTTCCTATTATATTCAATATCTGCATATGCATTTTCTTCAATTTTTTTTATCTTGTCTCACACTATGCTTAATCTGTTTGTCCAGCTTTTTTATTTCAGTTTCAAGGTTGCAGTTCACCCTGTCTTCCATTTCTTATAATTTTTGTCTCTCACTTTAATCAGATATCTTTTTCTTACAGAATTATAGCTCACCTGACATTGTATGCCTAGATCCAGATGTTGAACATTTTTTTTTATTTTTTTGCACTCAGACAATTTCTCTTTCAAAACTTTCCACATTCCATCTAAAGCTTTTCCACTGAAATCATCACTCCAGTTAGTTTTCCATAGTGACTCTTTTGCTTCCATATAATCTGTAATTAACCTTCTGTGCATTTGTTTAGATTTCAGTTTGGCAGAATTATCTAGCAACAAATTAACCTTTATAACCCCATGATCACTACATGTCAGTAGTGGTAAAACTTGAGTTAAGTAACAGCAATTTCTTTAGGAACACAAACAATGTTTAGTATGTACCACTCCCTTTTCATTTTTTTTACAGTCTGAAGCAACTGTTGTTCCTGAATATACATTGTGAATAATTTCCTTACTAAATTTGTTGAATCAATATTATTACAGTCAAAGTCTCCAGCTGATATTATTCTTCCCTTTTGTGTTTCGTGCAAGAAATGTATGAATTCCTCTAGGACATCTGCACTTGACTTTGGTGGTCTATACACTCCAACAATTGTTATATGTTCCAGGCTTGTCTTTATTGTAACAGTTACACAGTCTATAGTATTTGTGATATCACTGAACATGTAATAATCACAGGGCTCATAACTATCTTTAATCCCTAACATAACATGTGCATCTGATTTTTTGTTAGAATGTCTGTTATAGTAAAAACATTTATACCCTGACAGAACTGGTTTCAAGTCATTGTTCTTTAATCATGTCTCACAAGCAATAACAACATAAATCTTGTAGGAACATAGCAAATTTTCCAATAAAAAATGTATTATTAATGTTCATAGCATTAACAACCATCAGAGATACATTGAATGTTGCCATCTGTGAACTGTTAAAATTTTGACAACGCAAAAAGCATGCCTAGTGTTTGTCAAAAATTGCAAAATATCTACTGCAAAAAGTTTCTTCCCTGATCTTGACAAATGCACACCATCTTGTCTGAACATATGTGTGCCCAAAATTAGGCTTGGATGATGTACACATTTCCATTTTTTAAAACAGGACATTTTTTCCATGTAGGTATTTACCCAAAAAATCTTTTCATTCATGGTGACCTGACTATCCTTTCTATAGGTGATTTGTGAAAAATACGTCCTAACACCAGTACAAGCTATACTATCCGTCAGTTCCCTACAAACAGAGAATCCTTATGGATGACATCATTTGTACCGACATAAATAAAAATGTATTCGTACTTCCTTGCATTAAGGCATTCCAAGGTTTGTCTCACATCTTCTATTTTTGCTCCTGGCAGGCTTAACACTATTTGATGTTCATTATCATTTCAGCAAATATAAGTATCAGTTCCTCTAATAATTGAATCTCCAATTACAAGGATATCTTTGCTGACAAGCTGTAAAGAATCTTCAGCTTCTAATACAGTAATATCTAATCTATCACTTGTTAAGAAGGATAGATCCTCATCAGCATTAGTCTTATTAATCCCACTGTTTTCATTGTATATTAAATTCGCATCCAGCTGGCATTGTAAATCCACAGCTAGAGCCATGTAGTCAACAACTGTCTCTTTCTTACAGTAATATTCTTCAATCTTTCCATTTTCAGTTTTGTTTCTTCCTTTTCACCTGCCTTTTGCCTCTTTTTTCTCCCTTGTCTTTTGTAAAAATGATGCCTTTTTTCTGTAGACTGATGGCTTTCTGACAGAAAAATATTATCGTTCCCTGTAACTTGTTTGCTACATAACAAAGTAGTCTCCTTTTTGGTATGTATTCTCTTACTTTACAGACATTAATTAGTTTATTTTTCTTTCTTACTTGTCATTTGTTGTGAACTACTTCCTTTCTTTTTTTTGTTTCATTCTAAACAAACTGGATTGTCAGATTGCTGAATACTTGCATCCAGAATTCCAAAGTTATCAGGGACATCATCTTGTATCATACGGGTTGAATGATCTTTGCAGACAATAGATGCACCATTACCTAATTGTGTTGTATTTGTTCTTTGCCTAACATTATTTATCTCATCAGTCCTATTATTAAAATATGAAACAGTTCTCCAAGCTATGCCAATTGCACACGTGCAATCATCATGTCTAGACTTACTTCTAACAATGTTAAGCAAATCATCCAACTTTTGACATGACGAATACAGATCACCAGTGATATCAGCTCTTACCTTAAAATATGCATTACATTTATTACACTGTACAAGATATTTATGCATTAGCAAATCATTAATTGCCTACTCATTTAAGGAACCCATGTTCAGCTTCAATCAAATAACATAATGTAAAAGAAAACAATAATCAAAATCAGTATTCACAGAATACAAAAGAGAACTTAAATCAACTTCTTTGACAAAAAAAAAAAAATCACACAAGCAATATACAACTAAATACTAAAGTAAGTCCAGCAAGGTTGTTCTGAAATAACAAGTTCTGCAAGCCAGACAAGCTGTAATTCTTTTATGTTGCGTGCATTAGCTTCTGTTTACTATCACTCGCAGCTACACTTCTTTTTAACAGTAAAGATCAATAATTCACAAACCAAGATATGATTGTGTAGAAATGCTGAGGATTTTCCTCTTTGCAGTCCATGTGAATTTATAGCTGTCTAGGCCCCTTGGGGTGGCTAGTGCTTGCCTGTCTAAAGCATATCCCTTTCTAACAACCGGCAATGAAAGTAAAGGTAGAAGAGCAAAATATGAATCAAAGTAAATAGTTAACAAGCTAGCCCTTCCTACCTGCAAACAGTGAAAAACAGTAATAACAAATAAAATCTAAATTCAAATAAAACTTCTCTTAACAGTCAACTCCACAGTAAATCATAAACCAAGGTAGAATTTAGATATGCTCAGAATTTTCCTCTCTGCAGTCTGTGTGAATTTGTAGCTGTTTAGGCCCCTTGGGGTGACTAGAGCTTGCCTGTCTAAACCTGTTCCTTTCTAACAATCAGCAGTGAAATTAAAGGTAAAACAGCAAAATATGAATCAAACTAAATCTTGTTAACAAAATATCCCTTTCTACCTACAAACAGTGATAAATAAAATATAAATTCAAATAACACTCTTACTAGTCAACTCCACAGTAAATTACAAACCAAGGTAGAATTCTTCAGATATGGTCAGGATTTTCCTCTCTAGTCTGTCTGAATTTATACTTGTCTAGACCCCTTTAGATGCCTAGAGCTTGCCTGTCTAAAACCTGTCCCTTTCTAACAACCAACAGTGAAATAAAAGATAAAAAAGGCAAAATACAAATCAAAGTAAATCTTGTTAACAAACTATCACTTCCTACCTACAAACAGTGAAAAAAGTGATAACAAATAAAATATCAGTTCAAATAAAATTTCTCTTACCAGTCAACTCCACAGTAAAACATAAACCAAGATAGAATTGTTTAGATATGCTCAGGATTTTCCTTTCTGCAGTCTGTCTGAATTTAAAGTCATTTAGGCCGCTTGGGGGGGGGGGGGGGGCTACAGCTTTCCTGTGTAAAACTATCCCTTTCTAATAACCAACAGTGAAATTAAAGGTAAACCAGCAAAATATGAATCAAAGTAAATTTGCTTAACAAGCTATCCCTTCATACCTACAAACAGTGAAAAAAGTGATAACAATAAAAAATAAATTCAAATAAAACTTCTCTTGACAGTCAGCTCCACAGTAAATCACAAAACAATGTAGATTTGTTAGATAAGCTCAGGATTTTCCTATCTGCAGTCTCTGTGAATTTATAGCTGTCAAGTCCCTTGGGTGGCTAGAGTTTGCCTGTTTAAAGCCTACCCCTTTCTAACAACCAACAATGGAATTAAAGGAAAATCCATAAAATATGAATCAAAGTAAATCTTGTTAACAAGCTATCCCTTCCTACCTACAAACAGTGAAAAACACTGAAAACAA
Source organism: Protopterus annectens (assembly GCF_019279795.1). Taxonomy (NCBI): domain Eukaryota; kingdom Metazoa; phylum Chordata; order Ceratodontiformes; family Protopteridae; genus Protopterus; species Protopterus annectens. Next base: position 967,835,926 of record NC_056732.1, read on the forward strand.
ATAAAATATAAATTCAAATAAAACGTTTCTTATCATTCAACTCCACAGTAAATCACAATCCAAGGTAGAATTCTTTAGATATGCTCAGGATTCCCCTCTCCCCAGTCTTTCTAAATTTATAGCTGTCTAGGTGCTTTGGGGTGGCTAGAGCCTACCTGTTTGAAACCTATGCCTTTCTAACAACCAGCAGTGTAATAAAAGGCAAAACAGCAAAATTTGAATCAAAGTAAATCTTGTTAACAAGCTATCCCTTCCTAACTACAAAACAATGAAAAACAGTGACAACAAATAAAATATAAATTCAAATAAAACTTCTCTTACCAGTCAACTCCACAGCTGATCACAAACAGGTAGAATTGTTTAGCTATGCTCAGGATTTTCCTTGCTGCAGTTTGTGGGAATTTATAGCTGTATAGGCCCCCTGGGATGGCTAGAGCTTGCCTATCTAAAAATTATCCCTTTCGAATAACCAACACTGAAATTAAAGGTAAAACAGCAAAATATGAATCAAAGTAAATCTTGTTAGAAAGCTAACCCCTCCTACCTGCAAATAGTGAAAAAAGTGATAACAAATAATATTTCAATTCAAATAAAATTTCTCTTATCAGTCAACTCCACAGTAAAACACAAACCACATGCTCACAATTTTCCTCTCTCCAGTTTGTGTGAATTTATATGTTAATTCCACTTGGGCTGGCTAGAGCTTGCCTGTCTAAAACCTATCCATTTCTAACAACCAACATTGAAATTAAAGGTAAAACAATAATTTATGAATCAAAGTAAATATTGTTAACAAGCTAGCCCTTCATAACTACAAACAATGAAAAACTGTGATAACAAATAAAATATAGTCAAATAAAACTTCTCTTACCAGTCAGCTCCACGGGAAATCACAAACCAATTGTTTAGATATGCATAGGATTTCCATCTCTGCATTCTGTGTGAAGTTATAATTGTCTAGGCCCCTTTGGGGTGGCTAGAATCCCTTTCTAACAACCAACAGTGAAATTAAAGATAAAACAGCAAAATATGAATCAAAGTAAACTGTGTTAACGAGTTATCCCTTACTACTTACAAACAGTGAAAAACAGTGTTAACATATAAAATATAAATTCAAATAAAATTTCTCTTACCAGTCAACTCCAGAGTAAATCACAAACCAAGGCAGAATTGATTGGACGGTTGGAATTGGATGGAGGCAAACATTTGAACATGGCTCAAGATATTTTATTAGCACAACTTAAAATTAAGCACTTTGATCCTGCTTATATTAGGTCTTCCTCAGAATAACATATTCATTAAAGTACCACTTTTTATAGTGCCATATATATGTTGATTATATGTATAATTGCAATTAATTGTGAAGGTGGGCATTTATTTATTTATTTACATTTGTTGACCGGGAGTGTCTGACTGGACGTAGGTCCATTTTCAGTGGAGGCCCGGGGAGAAAAGCTCCACAGTTAAAATAAACAGACAGTGTATACATTGGATTACATAGTGAATAACAATTTACATAGCAATTACTTACAACATATTTACAGATGAAGAACATAGTACATCAGTAGACAACTAGAATCTTTATCTGTGAAGTACATAACAGACATTAACAACTGTTACAATAAGAAGTTCCTGCTGTATAATAAGTACTAGGCTTATGAGCATCTGAGCTTGCTATAATCAAGGTAGTTGGTGGAGTGGAAAGAAAGGTAGTGGGGTTGGATGGGGTGGGTGATATTAAAGTGGGAGTTGCAAGGGCATAGCCAGCATGTTTTTAGGTGCATTTTTAGTAAAGTTTTGAAGTGGGTGCATGATGGTATGGAGGTAACTGTGGGTGGGAGGGAGTTCCATAATTTGGCTATGGTGCAAGAGAATAGTGCTTCACCAGCAGAGTTATTGGCTTTAGTGATCTGAAAGTGATTTTTGTTGCTGGATCTTAGTGGTCTGGTGGTGCAATAAGGTTGGAGTAGATTCTGGCGGGATGGGACATTTAGTGGATGGTTTACTAGTTTGTGGGCGAGTGAGAGTTGATACCACTGAAGGAGGTGAGGGAGTTCAAGCCAGCCCAGTTCAGCAAGTGAGAGACAGTGGTGACTACGGTAGGATGCCCCTGTGGTGAATTTGACGATTTTGTTGTAGCAGGTCTCTAGCTTGTTTAGATTGCATTGCCTTAGGTTGGTATATATTGGAGAGGCATAAAGTAGGGTGGAGATAAGGTGGGACTTTGCTATTGAAATCTTTGCTGCTTTGGTGAGAAGCTGCTTATTTCTGTATAATGCTCCTAGTTTTTTGTGGACTTTTTTATGGTCATGGATATGTGAATGTCAAATTTTAGTTTATTGTCTATTTCCACTCCTAGCAATTTGGTGTGTTCAGTTGGGTATATAGTGGTGTTGTCTTTTGCTGTGATGTTAAAGTGAGAGTTGTTTTGAGTACGTTTGGTGGGTTGGAAGATGAGTAGTTTAGTTTTGTTTGGGTTGAGTATTAATTGGGCATCGGATAACCAAGTTTCAACAGAGGAAAAGGCTTCCTGTGTGACTTTTTGCAGTTTGGGTAGGGACTGGGCTGAGCAGATGATGGTTGAGTCATCTGCGTATTGTATGAGTGTGCCATGTTTGGTGGCAGAGGCTAGATTATTGGTGTAAACAGAGAAGAGTAGGGGTCCAAGGATGAATCCTTGGGGAACCCCTATGGAGACAGGTAGTTGGTGAGATATGTCATTCTGCCATACAAGGGATTGTTGGTGGTCAGACAGGTAACTCTGAAACCAGTTGGTGACTGATTGAGAGAAGGATAGGTTATTGAGGACAGAGATAAGTTGTTTGTGTGGGACCATGTCAAATGCTTTAGACAGGTCTAGGAAAGTAACAGAGGAGAGATAGCCATTGTTTTTATGCTGAAGGATAGTGTTAGTAAAGGAGAGTAAGGCAGTGGTGGTGCTATGGTTTGGTCGGAAACCATGCTGAGCATTGGAAAGGAGGTTGTTAGTAAGGAGGTAGTCTGAGACCTGAGAGTGTATGCATCTCTCTAGTATTTTGGAGAGAGAGATTTAATTTAATGTATGACACATATTCTCCTGAGGAAGAACAAATGCAAAACAATGCAGGAATGTGCACAAGGGAGGTAGGAAAGAACGATAGCTATCCATTTATTCAACAGTAAAAACTGATCATATATGCAGACTATTGGCTGAATTTGGACTGTCACCTCCAGAGGGGTAATGACACCATAATCATGTTGTATAGCCAAGTGAACTGAATCAAGTTTGTCAAGAAGACATGCATGTGAAATGGAGAGCTATGTATGGAGCAATTTTTTTTTTTTTATTTGTCTGACAAGTGCCCAATTTTTTTTTTTATTCAGTAAGAGAGGACAGCAGGGTCACTTTGGGTAGATGAGGAAGCAAATGCATACAAACAACGTAAACAAGACAAGAGAGAGGAATGGTGAGGGACATAAGGTTGGGGGACACCATGATTTGGGTGAGGAAGGGTACAACACTGGCTCATGCCTGTCAAGCATGGAGACAGTGAGAATCAAGTCTTCACCCAATGGACATTCATCAATGTCCCCTTACTCCACTGGAAGCTAAAGTGCTTGATGTCTTCTCCTCATATGGACCATGAGGGAGAGCAGCCTCTCTATCCAGTGTAGGTGTACACCAATCATGCAGTGCTCAACCCTGCACATCAACCCTGGGATCTCATGGTGGGTGATGAAATCACCAATTCCAACACTGCTCCTGGAAGGTACCATTGCACCAGCTTCAAGGGCAGTATTACCTGAAGGCAAAGGTAGTACAGGGGTAGTAGAGGCAGTACTAACAAGTTGTCTCTCAGATGTGCTGGGCTTTCGTGCTGGAGTTGGTGGAGCTGGGACAGTCTGATCAACTGGGGCTGGCCTACCTTGCTGTGCTATGTAGCATTTAGAGATGTGGTTCACATGGATAACATGGACACATTTTGATGACACATAATAGAAAATAAAAAAGAGAGATAAGGGTTGGGGTGACAGAAAAAGAGATAAAATTAGTAACACTTTCTTCTGCTTCATACAAACCACTTAAATCCCCTCAGTTTCTCCATTCGAGCAATATGAGCCTGCCTATTGAACTCATGCTCAGTGGCAACTGGGGAAAGAACAAAAAAGAACAGAAGAGCATTATGCATACCAGTCTTACCTATACTTAGCTTTTTAAGTCTTACAAGTACTTTCTTATTGTAATACTTACAGAGCTGTGGGACATCCACAGTCTCAAACTCATTTAACCAATGGTTAAGGGTATCCCTTTTTTGCCAGAGTAGGTCATTAAAATGATAAGTACACTGCTCTCCAGTGAGTGGGATGCCAGTGCACTGAATATAGCCTGGGTCTCACTGTTCCACGCCTTAGACTTATATTGGGAGCCAGAATATTCCCACTGCAGAAACCTTTGGCTGTGGTGCTTTACCAGGATTCCATTAAATATGCTAGACTCCTGGAAACCTCACCTCTGTGCCCTAAACTTGGCACCTTCCTTTCTAATGCCATTTATGTCTATCAGATGAACTTGAACAATTGAAACTGATGCTTTCCTGCCAATTCCAGTTATTAAGTTCACTGGTAGTGCGCAGCAAACCCGATCAATGACGACAACCATGTCTGTGCAATTTTAGGCAGAAAGCAGGGAGGAATTAAATAAATCAAATATGGAACGTTAATCTGACACTTGGCCTTAGTTTGAGGGGTGTTTACTTATGTAGCCTGGAAATATATATTGGAAACTATAAGGTAACTGTTAGGTGAGTTAAGTTTGCAGACATGCTCTGGGGCATAAATGTAATAACCTGTCACATTTGTTTTGCCTTTATATACTGAGGAAAACTGATGATGTGGAGTTGTTCTATCTCACCGTTCATTCTTACAGATGGGTTCTGAGTTGGCCTACTACAAAGCTCAAGGTCTTCAGAGAGCTCGAGGCCAAGTCTCTATCCCATGATGCACCTTAAGTTACCTCAGATCTAGATTGCCACAGCAATAGATCGGAGGTTTCCTAGCACAGCTTGAGGCAGTATAGATTTTTTCTTATAAAAAACTTATTAAAATTGTTAATTCCATTTATAGTTAGTGATAATTTTTTCCATAGCTTTTCGTAGTTATATCTTTGATAGTTTATTAGTACTATATGTCTCTCCTTTTTGGCCTTTGTTTTTTATAGGCCTTTAATAATCCCTTCCTTTCTTGGTGTGCCTTTATAATATTATCATTGTTATATAGCTTTGTAGTTTAAATAGGATTGTTAAACTTTAGACAGTCTGTGAGTGCTTTGAATAGTTATAGTTCTTCACAGTTTTTTTCTTATACAGCCCATTTGTTTTCTTAGGGCTTATTACTGTAGCTTAACTTTCTAAAATTGTGTGTGTGTGTGTGTGTGTGTGTGTGTGTGTGTGTGTGTGTGTGTGTGTGTGTGTGTGTGTGTGTGTGTATTCTCTTAAAACTACAGTCTGTTATTGTACAGTAGATTTTTTGATACTGTAGTCTTTAATATGGCTGACCAGGTGAAAGACAGGCATCCTAAGTCTGGCTTTAAGAAGTGTCCAAAATGTGGACAAAAGATATCTGTGGCAGTCACATTAATTGTGTGTATTGTCTTGGAGCCTTGCATTTTCAAGAAAGCTGCTCCATTTGCCATTCTTTTTCCTCTAGAGTCCTTCATGAGAGAAAAAGAAAACTTATAGACAGAGGATTTCTAAAATCTTCATTCCAGGAAGATTTGAGTGACCAGGATAAGTCTAGCCAGTCGTCAAAGTTTTCTAAGACTTCTTCTTCTCATGTGATAAAACCAAAAAAAAAAAAATCCATGTCAGCTCCACAGCCTTCTGAGCCGAGCATCCTGTCTTTTTGGAGCTGGTCGCCAGTCCTGGAACCAGTATCTGAAATATAAAAAGCACCCATTCTTCAGTTACTGCCTTCATCCATACATTCATCTCGGTCCTCGATCAGCCTATCTGATTTAAATGTGGATTGTGTAGTGCAGAAGTTGCTACAGGCACTGGCGTTTGCTAAATTTTTATCAGCTAGGACCCAAGTGGTTTTGGAGCCGATGACTGTAATGTCATTGACTTCTTTTCCTCCTCCGAGCCATACTGGTCCTTCAGAGCCAGAGAAGTTGAACCTGATGATTGTTGAGCCTTCGGAGCCGATGCCTGCTCATCATCAGTTCCATTTACTCGAACTTCCTCAGCACCTATCGAGGAGTCTAGGAGCTGACACTCTCTGATCAGGTCCAGGGATGATAGTCAGACTGACCTGTCGGTTCCAACTTTGCCTCTCGGGGCCTTGGCTCACATGAGTTTGGCTCCTACCACTTGTTCATAGCCCACTGTGCTGGTGCCGAGGGGATCAGTGGTTTCTTTGGATCCAGAGGTTTCTTTCTCATTGGAGCAGGGGTGCCTTTGAAGCCATGAGGAGAGTGATGTCCCCCAAGACATCTACAACTTCAGGTCCAACTACTCCCTCCCCAAAAGCGCCTGTGTCCACTTCTGCTTCACAGATCTTTTCTAAGTGTAGAGACCCTAAGCCTCAGGAAGCCCCACTGGGTGGCCCCTACTCTTCCGAGACCTCACCAGAAGTTCCCACTAATGAGGTTCCCAGGAAGAGAATTTGTAAGAGGAAGCACCTAAACTCCCACAGGAGTCTCTCACATCCGATACCAACTTAGATGACTCAGAATGGTCTCCCCGATCCCCCTCTGAAGATATCTCATTTGCTGAGATATTAGAAATCCTTAGGCAGAGGGGTGGCTGGAAGTCCACCAACCTACTGAAGATGAGTTGGTTCTCCTGAAGGGTTTTGGGTCTCAACCCTCCACCTCTTGAGTGTCTCTCCCCTTCTATGAGCTCATGGACCTGGTCTCATGAAGGGCATGGGAGTCTACAGACACCATGGATCCTGTCCCTAGGAGGCCTAATAAATTTATTTCTGCCCCTCAGGATAAGTCATTCCTCACCAAGGGAGTGCCAGTTGATGCCATGGCGGTGGTGGCAGCCACCAAAAAGGAGATGTCAGAAACTTCTTCCTCTATCCAGTCTCCTAACAGAGACTCTAGGATAATGGATAGATATGGGCAGTGCATATACAGTTCAGCGATCTTTGCCATCCATTCACTGAACTATCTCACACATTTTATGAGACAACAAAGAGACCTCCTAAAAGAGCTTGGAGAAACTCTTCAGGGTACAGTAGCTGCAGGAGCTTCAGAAAAAGTCACCTCCCAGCTTGCTACCCTCAATTTCATAGTAAACTCATCCATGCGTCACATTTCATAAACAGCTGATGGAATGAGTAGGTAGTGGGTACAGGAACTGCTCTCAGGTGACATTCCTGGGTGTGCTTGTGTTCCTTCTTTGAGCCCTTTAAGTCATCCTTTGTCAACACCCCTTCTGATGGCTCACTTTTTGGGTCCAAATTTAAGGAAACTTTGACCAGGTGTGAGCAGGAAGGAATAACTCTGTCTGCCATTGGAGTCCATTTTTCTACCCCTACCAGACCCTACCCCAAGGGTCAAATGGGAGAAAAGATGTGGTTCTGAAAAGCCCAAGGAGCCTTTCTGGACACACATGGTGAAGCCCCCAACAGGGGCAGAGGAGGGGGCAATAAAGGAAGACACCACCCTTGCGGCAGAAGGGGTCCACAAAATCAGGGTGACAGAGACCAGTTCTTTAGGAAGTCCTACCAGCACTCCTGAAAGGAGGCCAGAGACTGTCCTGCTCTGGAGGCAGTCGGGGGTTGCTTATCTTTGTATCCAGGCACCTAGTTCAAAATAACAAATGACAACTGGGTACAAAGTATAGTTTCCAGAGGATATTTCATTCCTTTTGCCACTCCCCCTCCATTGACAATAAAAATCCTGGAAGTTCCACCCAGGTACAGGGAACAAGCAACATTAGAGGTCCAAACGTTGCTAAGAAAAAGAGTCATCCAACCAGTCCCAGCAGACAAGACAGGATCCACAACTTACTCAAGATTCTTTTTATTTCCAGAAAAGACAGGGGACTGGAGACGTATTTTGGACCTCAGCAGACTAAACAGATCTGCCAAGAAAGAGAAGTTCCGAATGGTCACGCTTCAGTTGATACTTCCCTTCTTAGGGAAAGACAATTGGATGTGCTCGATAGATCTACAGGATGCATACTACCTTATAAAAATGGCCAGACCATCCAGAGATCATCTGCACTTCTGGCTGAGAGCCAATTATTACCAGTTTTGAGCCCTGCCCTTTGGTCTCACTACAGCCCCCAGAGTGTTCACCAAATTTATGGCAGTGGTCACGGCTCACCTGAGGCATTCAGGATTCCAGGTGTTTCCGTACCTAGATGATTGGCTCCTCACCGCCACCACCAGACATCAGCTAATACAAGCCAGGAACACCACTCTTACTCTCTGCAATCATCTGGGCATTACCATAAATTCAGAAAAATCTGCCTTGTCACCATCGCAACATATTGTTTTTATCATAGCAGAATTGGACACCACCACTACCACTTTAAAACTTTCAGGAGAAAGAGTTTTACTACTTCGTCAGCAGGTCCAGAACATCATATCCAAAGACAAGGCTCCAGCATCAGAAGTGCTAAAGTTGTTAGGCATGATGGCAGCTGCAATAATAGTGATACCGTTGGGTCACATGCACATGCAAATTCTACAATGGCTGCTGTTCACTCAATGGTCTTATCAAGAGCTCCCAATGTCTCATCTCATAATTGTCACAAACACATGCAAAAAGGATATTCGGTGGTGGTTGACCTCTCTTCATGTAACGATAGGTCATCCTTTTATTCTACCCTCACCAGTGGCCTCAGTGACCATGGATGCTTCTCTGATAGAGTGGGGGAGCATTTTAAGGGAAGAGCATCCGAAGACACATGGACTGAACAAGAGATACATCTGCATATCTATGTTCTGGAAATGAAAGCGGTACTTTTGGTATTGCAGTATTTTCAGGACTCTCTTCCACTAGGAACAATTGTGATTCAGACGGACAACATGCCAGTGGTCTGGCACTTGAACAAACAAGAAGGAACCAGGTCCTACCCCCTTTGTCTCGAGGCTCTAAGAATATGGCAGTGGGCTACATTCACCCAGCGCTTTCTGATAGCAATGCACATCCTGGGGAAATCCAATGTGATTGCAGACAAACTGAGCAGAGCAATTTTGTTGCCTCATGAATGGTCCCTCAAAAAAGAGATAGCGGAGAGAATATTCTGCAGGTGGGGCCAACCTTGCTGCAACCTTTTTGCCTCCCACATGAACACAAAATGCAGACGCTACTTTGCCCTGATTCCCACTATGGGAGAAACCCAAGGGATACACTCATACATGATTGGCCTCCAGGTCTCCTCTATGAATTCCCACCAATTCCCTTGATACCCAAAGTATTATAGAAAGCAAAAGCCCTGGGAAGGACCACATCATTCTAATAGCCCCTCATTGGCCTTGTCATATTTGGTACCCCTTCCTTCAACTTCATCTGTTGGAAGAGCCTTGGATTCTGGACCCAGTTCCAGACCTTCTGACGCATTCGTTGGGGACTCTTCATCCCTCTCTTCAGTCCCTGAAATTGACAGCTTGGCTGCTCTAATTCCCAACATAGCCAGGTTCCATAACCTCTCAAATGAAATGAAGCATATTTTGATATCATCTCATAAGTCCTCTACAAGAAAGCTATACCTTAGCAAATGGAGAAGATTTTCTATATGGGCTTCTCAAAATAACATTGATCCCTACCAAGCCTCCATTTCCTCCATATTAAAATTTTTGACTATGCTTTTCAATAATGGAGCTGTGGCAGCTACAGTTTGGGTAAAACTTGCTACCATCTCTAATATTTCACCTTGGCTTTAAAGGATTGAACAAAATGTCACACAAGCTATCCAAAGCTTTTCTCAAAGGGACCTTTCATCTCAGTCCACCTGTGAAATCCCCTTATATCGCATGGAACTTAAATTTTATGCTTTCACACATTATTCTCCCACATTTCGAACTAGCTTCCTCATGTGATTTGAAATATTTGTCTTGGAAGACTATCTTTTTAGTAGCCATCACGTCTGCACGTAGAGTATCAGAGCTACAAGTCTTGTTCATAAAGTCTCCTTATTTGATTTTCCATGCTTACAGAATGTCCTTGCAAACTAATTATTCACTTTTACCTAAAGTTTGTACTGAAGCTAACCTTAACCAGATCATAGATTTACCAATGTTCTTCCTCAAACACACCAACAACTTAGAGTATATGCTGCACAAACTTGATGTTCATAGACAGTTCAGATTTTACCTGGACAGAACAAAAGAGTTCAGAACATCAGAACAACTTTTCATTTCCTTTTCAGATTCCAGGAAAGGTATGCCAGTGGCAAAAACAACACTAGATCATTATCTGATTGTATCACCTCCAGTTATTCAGCTGCTAAGTTACCTTTATAACATAAGATTAAGGCTCATTCTACCAGAGCAGTGTCCACATCTTCTGGCTTTCCTGCTAGGCTTCCTATAGACATTTGTGTAGCAGCCACTTGGTCATGACCTCATACCTTTATCACTCATTACAAAGTTGACAAGGCTTCCAGGGACAGGGCCTCCTTTGGTTCTACTGCCCTGAAAAACATACTCCCATGAGCCACCCGAGAAAGATGGTGCTTGGGATGCACCCCATCTGTGAGAATGAACAGCAAGATAGAACAACTTCACATAAAGAAGTTATGTGCTCACCATAAAGTTCCACGTGAGTTGCTTATCTTGACTTCATTCTTACTTCCCACCCTCCTTCCCCCTCCAGGGTTTTTCTAGGACCGAGATACAAGTTTTATCCTGGTTACTCAGTCTTTCTATGGGTTTTTTCCTAGAGTGATAGAATGGCACATGTTATTATTAGACGCAGTAAACAAGATCTGAGATAACACAAGGTGCATCATGGGATAGGCACTTGACATCGAGCTGTCTGAAGACCTCGTGCTTTGTTGTAGGCCATCTCGGAGCTGAGGATCAGCTCCGAACCCATCTGTAAGAATGAAAGCGAGATGAACAACTCACATGGAACATTATGGTGCATACATAACTTCTTTTTTACACTGTGGGATTCAAACCCAGGTATAAGAGACAAAATATTTTCTTACACAGCATTGATTTTCCATCTTTGCCACTCAAAGAAGTGTTGCTCAGACATAGCGCGGAATCATACATAAATGCAAGTGACAGTTTTAGCTGTTACACATGTATGTGTATGACCTGACAAGGTCATTGGATATAGATCCAGTTGTGTATGTGTCTTATGGAATTGTGAAGGCCATGCAAGTCCAGATAGCAGAATTACACTTATAGAAATATAGTGGACAGCATACACTCAGTCATATATATGAAAACACAATAAGGGTGTCAAATCCCACAAACATACAGTTCATATCACCTCCACTATCTAAAGTGTTATAAGTAAGAGTGAATATAATGGGAAGTGGAACATCAATAAACATGTATGGAATATCCTGTAGTAGAACCCAGGGCTGTGTCCTACACTGACACCTGTTGCTACAAGAATGTTGAAATAACACTTGTCTGTTTTTCAGTTCATTTCTGTAAACTGCACTGTCATAACAGTAAAACAGGTTGCGCACCCTGTACTAGAACCAAGGGCCATCTGTACTCCAGCCCTACACTTACATCTGCTGCTACAGAACTAGTTACATGACATTTCCTGATTTATTAATCATTCTTAATGTCTCTGTGTTAAGAGCCACACAATGCCACTTAGCGTGTTTGTGCAGCAGTATTAGTTTAATGCATCTGGTTTCAATTATTGGTTGTCTGAGTCCGTTCTGCAACTGTTCCATGGCTGTAGTTATTGGGGAACCTTGATAACTGCTGTGCAACGCTGCTAAGTGCAGTGGCAATGTGGAAAACAAAAATTGCAACAATGTATTGCTTTTGACCTTTGCCCTTTTACAGATGCCCTGTTTGCAGGTGTTCTACATGTGTTCTGTCTGCTTCCAGGGTTGGCCACTAGTCCAGTCTGTACACTGCCTCAGTTCGCACAAATGAAATAAGGACAGACACATTTGGCATTCATTTTTCTCCATTTCCCATGTTTGAGCTAAGTCATGCATCTCACAAACACTGCCGCCCCACAAAAAAAAAAAAAAAGGGAAGTAGTTGAAATGAGAAAAAGTAATCTATGACATATACACTACAAAATGTTAGTACACATGAAATATTTCTATGTAGGGCTGGATTTGATCTTTCACTCCAAATATCCTTCAGAACACAATAAGAGTGACTTATCCCTCTTTGCCACACAAACACCTTTACAGCAAGAATTTGAAATCATTCTGCATACAACCAACTGCAACACCATCTACAGTAATATGAAACATTGTAACAGTTATTTGTACATTTATTAATTTTGGATGTAGTTCACACAACCAGTGATGAGTATTACTTGCAAATATGCAGCTCTGCCATACCTGTCTGTGTTTGTTTCTCATTATTCTCTTATCTAACTAGTAATCTGAGATATTCAGTCTGTAAGCTATTCTATATCATTGTCCTTAAAAGATGTCAGGATATTAAATGGCAATAATATCATATGCAGCTGCCAACAAATGAATGGGAGGTTGGATGTTAATTAAAAGAACCTGTGAATTGTGTACTGCTAACTTTCATTTTCAACCTTACATCTAATACCTTGTAAGTCTAACCTGACACATCCACTGGATGTAGGGCAGCCTTTTGTCTTCTTCTTCTCCTTTTGGCTGCTCCCTTAGGATTTGCCACAGCAGATCATTGGTCTGCAGAATGACTGGCAGTAGAGTTTTACAGTGTCTAGTTGCCAGCCCTGCACCCAACCTTCCTCAGAAGGTACACACACACACACACACACACACACACACACACACACACACACACACACACACACACACACACACACATACACACACCCACACCTAGGGCCAATGTATTGTGTCCAATCCACCTGCAGCATGTCTTGAGAATGAGGAAGGAAAATGGAGCACTTGAGGGAAACACACATGAACACAGGGGAGGACATGCAGACTCTGCACAGAAGGCACCCCATCTGAGAATTGAACCTGAGAACCTATTGCTGTGAGGTGACAATGCTAACTGCTACACCACTGTGCCACCCATAGGTCAGCCTCCAGTGCTGTCGTGTTTTTCTTCTCCCAACCAGTAATCATTCACAGTTGCAATACATTAAAAGCAAATACTGAGCGAGTACCTGCACTATGTTTGCGTCACTCCACAGAGCCAAATATTTTGGATTCTGCAATCCCAATGAGTTCACATCTGATTTGCATCTTCACTTTGCTAACAGCCCTGGATCTACACCATAAAAAGGCAACCATGTAGCTAGGGAAACTGAATGTGAGGAGACTTGCTTACGTGGAGAACACAGAAAATAGACTATTACTTTGGGATATATCTGCAGGGAGGATTACTGAACTTGAGAAGGTATGCTTGTATTTTGTCAGATACATACTACATATGCTGGAATGTAATTAAGAAAAATCTGTAGCAAAGGCTTTTATATTTTTATCTGTATGCATTAGTTAGAAGTATACTGATGGCATGGCATGTTTGTCAGGGCATTTCACAGGTGTACATGATTGGCAATGCCATAAAATGGAATGATATTTGTTAAATCTGTAGACTTGTTTCAGGGACAGTTCATTTGATAGCACTTTTAGTCCATTCTTTAGGGGTTGTGAAGCTGCATTTCTGTTATGGCACAAACAAGGATATGTTGCTCTTGTTACTCTCCTTGTTTTGCATCCTGCCTTTTGTTAGTATTTCCTATCTCTAGACTGTTTTATGTCTCTCCAGTGAGTAATACTGAAATGCTACCTTTTCTGTATAATCTGGGAACAGTAACTTTGTAGTTATGTGATATATATGTGTACTATCCTTCTGTTGTCCTTTAGGACACCTAGGACTATGACACACAGCATCTCAATCCTTGAAGACCACCCTTCACTGATGTTGAAAATCATGATATTGTTGATACTTTTAGGCAATGTGGTGTCTTCATGCTTGAAACGGGATGTGCAGATATGTCACACAGAATGCAGATTTGGCAGCAGATTGTCACAGATTTTAATGCTGTGGGTGGCCACAGCAGGACTTATCAGCAGTTGTGCCATAGTGCAATGGACTTGATCTCATCTGCATGGAGAAAAGCAGCTGCAGTGGGCCATGATCAGATGGGTACTAGGTGCCTGCTACAGAGCCACCACTAACACCAAATGAAGAGTTCCAGTCCACTGTCAGGGATCCAGACAGTTCCCAGGAAAGGGCAGAACAGCATGTCCTTGACATTTGTGCTACTGTTTCAGGGACAGCAAGCATGTCCCAGGAAGAGATTCCATGTTGGGTTTTATATTGCGATTGTTGAATATTGTTGTATAGTAAAACAATTTACATCAATACATTACTTCTTTTTCACAAGAAATTTTTTGCGGGACTGAAGGTTGATACAGTTAACAACACATTTTGATTGATTAACTTAGGTTTTAGTTGTTGAAAGTGTAGTTAATGGACATATAAAGAGGAAAAGCTATTGCCCCATTGTTACTGTTAATTGTGATGATACATTTCCTTACCTTTTGCTTAACTTCTTCGAGGATCATCTGTCATAATAAGGATATCATCATCTGCACACTGTAAGCTGAATATTTTTATGTCGGTACTGATGAACAACTCAAAGAAATAACAAAAGTAAATCCAACCAGTCAGCCTTGGCAGTTGCTGTATAAAATCAATCATGGATTTTATTCAAAAATAGAAAATAAAAACCATAAAACAGAGATAAGCATTTTCACACCTCTCTAAAAAGGTGCTTAATCAGATCTAAACACTATTACAAACAAACCAACTTTTAAACACAGTTACCTCACCAAGTCACGTGACCTACAAATTGGTCTTAGAGGGACAGTTCCGTTTAGTCCCTTCCTACCATCTGCATGTAATTCTAGAACCCGCTTCATCTGTATATATTCTGTTTGTAATTCCAAAACTAAAACTTTACGCTGGTGTCATTCTCTGGAATATGTTTATAAAGTACATTACAAACATCATTCTTCCTGATGTCATTTAAATGTTCTCTAATTCTATCTTTCAGACATCTGTTTGTCTTACCTACATAGTAGGATTCACATTTCATACAGAATGTCAAATATACTAGATTTTCACTTCTGCAATTTGCAAAAAATTAAAGACGTAACTCTTTTTACTGGCTGGATGTACATAAGAATCACTGCTATGAAAATATTTGCACATGTTGCAATCTCTACATGAAAATGTTCAATGTTTATCACAGACAGAGACCTTCTTATTAGTGGCTTTATAACACAGCAACTGTTTTAATGATATATTGCTCTTATAGCAAAACTTAAGTGCATTACCAAGTACTGACCTATATCTATCATCAGATACAAGTAGTTTCCAGTTTTTCCTAATAATATTACAGATAGTTTGAACATCAGTAGAATAAGTCATGCACTTTCTTAAGTCAGAGCCTCTTGCATCATAGATCTTTCTTTCACTGTTCACTACTCTCTCAGAGAAGTGAGGTTTAGCAACATCCCTTGTGTGTTGGAGGACCTCATCACAGGCAGCCTAGACCTTCACATCATAGCAACCTCTACATTTAAAGTCACTTTGAACGTTCTTAAATGATTCATACATAATGCTATCATCAGCACTTAAACATGCATATCTGTAGAACTGTCCTTTTAGCACATTAGTGTGTACATGCTTTGAGTGCATGGTGTTACGATGTAAAACTTTATTTTTACTGCACTCTTTCTTATATAATTTGGTAGATATACCATTCTCAGTAATCATTACATGCACATCCAAAGAAGCAATAGATATAAAAGAAGCAGAATCTGTTATGGCACCTTCAGACATGCTGTTGGGGACTCTGCCATTCTTCTTCTAATCCACTGATTTCCTTTATCTCCCTGAGATGCTAGAGCCATGATTGTTTCACTAATGTCCTATGGTTTTATACCAGTTAGCTTCCTGGTGTTAAGCATACTCACTTCTTATCTTAGAGCCTTCTCATATCACTGCTTACAGATGATCTTTATGCCAGGGGCCATCAATTTCACTCCCAATGGCTTTGCTGTCTCTGATTTAACTCCAATGCCCTTTCCTTCCCAGAAGGAAGTCTATGTGTACTGCAAGTGGTCCATTCTTATATCTCATCTTGTGACACTATCTAGGTGAACCATGTCTTAGCAAACATCAGCACCATAATATCACTGAACAATGATTCCCCAAACTAAAATTCACATGAGCTGTCTTTATCTTTATTAATCCTTGAGTAGTGGAAAAGGAGATATCCGGGTTAAGTCTAAGATCAGGAATAAATTGGTTTCTGTGTCAAGCCACCATTAATCCATTTGTCAGACAAAAAATCAGAATGACCTCTCCTTCATTATTTCTATTGTACCACAAATGTGGACTAGGTGATCCTCATATCCTGCTTTGCCTATTTGTATCTGTGCATTCAGATAACCGATAATAAAGATCAACTAATTTTTTTCCACTTTATTGAGGAGGTTGTGCAAGTGTGCTCCAAGAGAGCTCTTTTCTTAATCATCACAGTCCAGCTGTGGCGTATAGACCAAGATCACAGAGATCACTTTATACTCAACTGGAGTCTGGCTGCCATGACTCTGTTACTGGCTCTGATAACATCCATCGCTGTTTTCAGAAGACTATCTCATGATGATTCCCACACTATTTCAAGTCTATAATATTCCCCTGAGTACTAGATTCTAGATCCATTGCCAAAAGACTTCAGTGCATCCAATGCCTTTCCATCTTGTCTCCTGAATACATAGACTATCTAGTCTGCTCCAAACTATCATGTCATCTGTATCCAAGCTGCACTCTATCAATGAAACAATATTTGTACGATACATATCTATATATGTATATATATATATATATATATATATATATATATATATATATATATATATAGTTCTATGTTGATCCATAGAAAGTATGTGTGGAGGATTAGAAAGCTAAAACACTTGGTGTACAATGAGCTGAGCATGTCGGAAGAAAGAGTATGTGGTCACTGCAAACTTTTAACCATGTCAGCAGATTCTTTTTCACATATTATGATCTGAGCATATTTATGTATTTTGCTGAAACTGCTTCATAGCTGGAACATGTGAATGGATTAAAATATATCAGCTAGGCTGCTTAAGACTGCATTTCTTCTATTTTCTCATCTGCAGTCTGACCACTGTAACATTACTAATTCTGAACTGGGAAAAGTATGTTTTAACTAACCTATTTAGGGCATTGACATATTTCATTTTAGATATTTAGTACTGTTCTATTGAATAACTACATTCACAGATATTCTTAGTAAATGATTAGTAAATGACTTTTTATTGGATAACTGGCAGTGGTCTGACAGATAATATTTGTTATTTTCACTTGTATTTTATTATAAAAATGCCTGGATATGTTTGTTCAGGGAGACATTACTGGCTCTGGTTCTGTCTCCCACATGTGTGAATTCTAATGAATGTTGAAACTCTATCAAGACTGTTTATTTAAATAAGTCATTTTAAAATTTCTTTAACAGTGTGGTGCCATGACTCAGATTGATTATTTTGAGTAAATCAGGGATTGGTACTGTAGATAAACACTCTGGGCCCTGTGTCAGTTTTCTGTCTACTGGTTGCTCCACAGTATTAATTCACAAAGCAGCACCAGTGTTAGTCTTGACAGACTTTCTGTTGTACAAACTAATATGTTTTGTTTCCCTACAGAATAAGCTCCTGAAAGGTAAGATTTTTTTTATTTTCATCTCTGTCTTTATATTAACTAACAGAATGAGAGTGCAAAGGAATTTATTTTTGAGAAAATATATATCATTGTGCATGAGGGTTTTTGCAAATAAAAATTTGCACCTGTAGTGCATGAGCAGGTTCCTTGCAAAATGCACTTTGCAAGATGTAGTTTTTAGAGGTATGACATTAAGTCTTACAAAACAAAGAATTCTTCACATTGGTATGAATGACTAGAAGCATGAGAGTGGGACTCTTTACAAATAAAATACAAAAAGTATTATAAAATACAAAAAAAAAAATATTATGTGTGAAATTAAATAACTAGCATCTAATTCTTTCAAAAATTTACTTATTTCTCTAAAAATGCTGTGAATAAATCACAAACGAACCACTATGGGCATCCAAAAACTCTTGAAATCCTTTATTAAAATGAACCCTTGACAAAAATCCTTTTCCTTGTACAAAATATATAAAAAACACAAAAAAGGTGCACTATTCAGGATGGATAATTAATTTTGGGATTTCCCTTCCTCAGATCCTGTTGCAACTGAAAGAAATGTTCCATTTAAGGAAGGCTTAACCAATCAAGATGTTCACACAAACTGACACCTCCAGTGTAAGCCAGAGGTAAAACATCCTATCAGGACATGATGGTAAAGTTACACCCTCCCTAGAATCCAGTCAGTGGAAAAACTTAAAGTGTAAGTTAAAACATCACTCCATTAGGTGTGCATTTGCTTTCAATTTAAACACTGCTCTGCTAGAGCAGATACCAGTCCTCATTCTTCAGATGGATTAAAAAAATAATGCAACACCTTAGTTAAAAATAAAACATGATGTGGTAAATTGACACTCTGTTTCAATGAGATAAATCTTGTCGTCACATAAAAGCCTGTTATCCACAGTGCATGAACCATAATGGAACAACCTAAAACAGTCACAGTTCATATATGAGCCAATTCCTCCAGTTCATGCCAATAACATTTTTCTATACAAGAAATAGTGAAGAGAGGGGGAGGCAGTGGGGGAAGGCACATGATTTTCCTTGACTCAAAGCTAGCTGAGAAAATCAGTGACGGGTTTTGAAATGTTTGGTCTTTAGAATAGGTTCTAATGGTACCACACCATTAAGTCCAGGTTCACGATCAGCTCATAAGTTGATGATCCAATCAATTTCAGCACCTTCAGTGCAATTCTGCATATCGCCTCCTCTTATGTTTTCAAGAATCAACTGTAGCACCATAAACTTAAAAGAGTGTGCAGGATGCATTTTAACATCTGGAGCATTTCTCCCCGGGCCTCCGCTGAAAACAGGATCTGTGGAACCTAGTCGGTCTTTCCCGGTCAACAAATGTTAAATAAATAAATGAAAAAAATAAAAATAAAAAATGTTGTGCTAAAGCATTGGTCTTATCAAAATGGGCAATGCCATGTATATGGTAAAGAATTATTTCTTTAAATTGGCAATCTGTCTTACCTATATAGAAGGCATTGCAATCCTGGCAGTCAGCCACATATATTAAATTTTTGCTGTTGCAGCTGGCTCGCATCTTTAGGGGAAAAGTCTGGCCAGAAACTGGATGGCAAAAAAAAATTGAAAACGTTGTTGTACTGACAAGTCTTGCATTTTCCACATTTAATAGTCCCTTTTCTACCTTCAGTTTGTTGATATCTCCTAGTAGTTCCATCGATATAGCACAAAAGTCGCTTGATATTCTTTTTATTTTTGAAGGTAAATCTGGGTATATCTCCCACTATTTTTCTTCACTCTGATCTTCTGTCAGCACTGGCCAATATTTCCTGATGATGTCACATACTTGTCGAACATCTGTAGAATAGGTTAAGATTCACCTTTATGGTTGCTGTGCTTAGTAACTTTCTTATCATGAATAAATTGATTGGAAAAATAGGGTTGACCCTTCCTCTTTCTGAAGTTCTGTATGTCACAATTCTTCTGATTCACATCCCTAGTGGAATAACCTCTTCTTTACAAATGTATTTTAAGTTGCTGAAATTCTTTTTCAAATTCATCATCAGCTGTGCATAACCTAGAGATTCTAGTGGCTTGATTTTCAAATATATTGTGGAAGATATGCCTCAGATGCATACTATCTTTGTGCAGGTAATGATTCCGCCAAGTTCTCTTCCTGTGAATAGTGGTCTCTAGTCCTGCATCCAGATGTAAAAATAACTTTACATCGAGAAACTCAATGGCTGTCAGAGTACAGTGCTTCAAAGAACAGGAACATAGTCGTGCTGTTCAAAAATTCTATGAATAATTTCAGTTGAATGTCATCCCCTTCCCAGATGAAAAGACTATCATCCAGAAACCAACCATGATAAATCAGGTGGGTGGACCATGGGTTGGATTCATTGAAGACATGTTCTTTCTCCCATTGGGCAATCACAATGTTAGAATAACTATTGGCACATAGGGTGCCCATAGCAATACCCCAACATTACCAATAGTACTTGTCACCATAAATAAAAAGCTTACTCTCTAGGACGATTTCTAATAATAAACAGATTTGTTCCATACATATCAATCTAGATTGCACAAACTGTTTAACAGCTGCAATGCCATATGAGTTAGGAATGACAGTAAACAATCTTGGAATATCTAGGGTCACCAAATAAAATTGGAGAAATCTGTATATGATTTCATCTTACCATACAGTTTCTCCAGAAAATCTCCAGTGTCTTTAAGTATGGTATCAACTTCTGGTAGAAGTTTTTTAGTTGATCCTCTACATATACATAAAGTGATTCGGTGACCCAACCCCAACCGGCTACTATGGGGCATAGAGGGGGGGTCACTTACACATTTGTAAATTTTTTGTCAGACCACTAATAGTGGGTATCTGAGTGTGTGCTGTAATGAAAAAATCAAATAACTCTTGAAGAGATGACTCTGGTGGCAGGCATATCACTCAAGGTGTTACTGACCTCATTAACTACGTTTTCAAGCTCTTTCCTTGTAATATTTTGATAAGTTCTGTTGTCTCTTAATATCTTCTCCAGCTTTCTCTTGTAGTCATTTGAGTTCATTACCACCAGCACCCCTCCTTTATCTACTGGTTTGACTACAACATCATAATTTAGGTTCATAGGTTCGTAGGTAGGTACTAGGCTATTGGCCCTGGGGCTTATATAAGCCTAGCAAAAGAGTTCCCTGGCTTTTGCCACCTAAGAAAGTTATTTTCCTGTGCCCATGTCTAGCAGAGCCGCAGAAGTGATCCCTGGGGTGAATTTCTTATTTCCCATCCAATTGTTGACATTTTTCTTAAAGAGGGCTAATGAGGAGCTTTGCTTGACATGAATGGGTAGTCTGTTCCAGAGCATGGGAAGTCTCTGGGCAGAAATCTATCCCTCCAGCATGTTCTGTTTATTGTGTTGAAAAAGTCTAGGTCCCTGGAGCATGTGGCTCAGAGGGATTGAGGTTCCTTTAAGTGTAGCATGTCCAACAGATCTGGCTTTGACATGGGTTTGTATGTTAGGCAGAGGTCACCTCTGAGTAGGCGATAAGTGACGGAGTAGAGCTGAAGTTTTTTGAGGCGGTCTGCATATGGCATCTGTTTGAGGCCAGTAATCCTCTAAGTGAGGTATTTCTGTGGCCTTTCTAGTTGTTGTAGATCTCTTGTGAGGTACATGCCAAACAGGGCATTGTACTCTATAATGCATCTGATGAGGGATGAGTAGAGAGGAACAATGAACTCTTTTTTTCCTGGAGGTGAACCCCTTTATGATGAGGTGTGCCATGTATAAAGATTTCCTGATTACTGTGGTGATGTGATTATCAAAAGAGAGACTACTGTCCACCTGTGTCCCAAGGTCTATTATCATACTTTCGGTGTTTAGTAGGCTAGCGCCTATGTGGTAGATCATGTGTAAAGTGTTTTTCCCAAAGGGGATGACAATGCACTTCTTGGCACTGAGCTTGAAGCCATGACTTTGACACCAAGCATCAGTCTCAGTGAGGCCTTTTTGTAGAATGTCCACATCATTAGGTAATGCTATTATGGCACCTAGTTTGCAGTCATCTGCAAACATTGTTAGACAAAGACCTGCTGTATTAGCATGGAATTTCAAGAAGTAGATGCCAGACAGGAGAGGACCCAGGACTGAGCCCTGTGGTACTCCACTTGTCACTGGTCTGAAGATTGATTTGGAGTTGGCTACTTTCACTGTGTGGGTTCTGTCGGTGAGCCAGTTGGCCACCCATCTTGTGATATAGGGATTTGTGCCCATTCTAGTGAGTTTATCTATAATTCCAGATTGGGGGATGGTGTTGATACCCTTGGCGAGGTCAAGATAGGCTGTGTGCACTACCTTACCATCGTCCATGGCTCTGGTGACTGCTTCAAAGAAGTCAATCAGGTTTAGGAGACATGACCTACCTTTTACAAACCCAAACTGAGTGGAGTCCAGAGTTTGGATGTTATCTATGTGCTTGTTTATAAGCTCCAAGATGTGTTCCATGGCCTTGCAGACCCGGCTTGTCAGGCTAATGGGGCGGTAGTTCCAGGGGTCTGTGGTGGCGCTCCCTTTGTGGAGTGGGATAACCATCACTGTGCTCCATTTTGTAGGCACAAAGCCTGAAGTGAGATTATGACTGAGCATGTTACTTAGGTGGGGTGCCAGTTCATTCTGTAGTTTATGCAGAATGCAGCCTGGGATGTTGTCAGATCCCATGGATGCTGTGTTCTTGTCTTTGGAGAGTGCGGTCTTTACTTGCCAGAATGTTGGCAATATCATTTGGTTCTGTATATCTAGTGCCATTGTGCTGTACGATCCATGCTCTTGTGTATGTGCTTATACAGTGCATTTGTATAGGATTCAGCAGTCATACCTCTATTTTCCATCTGTATGGGTGTCGTGAAGCTTGCTACTTCTGTCTTAAGAAGCATGAAATTGGCTTTGCAGAAGGTTTTTTATGGTAATTCTCATTAATTCCAGGAAAGCTTTTCTTTCTCCAGTGATTAAATTATTATATTGTTGGCCTGTTTGCTGCTATCTTAAGTAGGCAACATCATTCTCACATAGATGTACAAACAGATCAATGGCTGGATGATTTACTGGCACAAAGGTGCTTGGTTTTTTTGTACTGTTTTTGCTGGCAAGTGTTGTCATTCTTCACATTTTCATTGCCAAAAATATTCTTCAGTGAGACATTTCTCCTTGTTTGATATCTATCACAAATTCACTCAATCTGGAGTGAAAAGCTGGAATGAATGACAGACCTTTATTCAACACTTTAATATGATCATTACTTAGAATGAAGTCAGACAGGTTAAATACCAAGCATGGAGAGGTCTCTGTGTCATTGATTTCTTCTGTTTACTCTCCCTGCTTAGTGATCTGTTCATTCTCTTCTGAGTTGTCCTGATGTGAAAAGGTAGTTTCTGAGGTGACCTGTGCCTGACATATAAGGCCATGTCAAACCCAGATTTGATGGGACAGATTCATCACCCAGAGACTGGATTACTTCAACTGCTTGAATAGGCATAGTTTTTATTCAAACTAAAGGCAGATAGCCTAGTATGAACCTATGAACCTATGAACCTATGAACCTATGAAAAATCGGAATATGTGCAGCTCCATCTTTGGGACTAGTACCTATTCCTGTAGAGGTGAAGGGGAGAGCTATATTCAAGCTCAACTGGATTGTTGGCATTCACATTATGTGTATTGGTTACTACAGAATCATTGTGGTTAGATGAATTCTCAGATATATTACTTAGTGCTGCATCAGCACTAGCTATAGCACTGGCTGCAACAACAGAATTCTGTTTGGTGCTGATATTGTTGGCAGGTGAATTAAAATTTCTATCATGGTTAAAACTTTTAGTTGCAGTGTGAACTTTACTCCTGCCCTTTGCTAAGCCATTTGAATCATCAGATGTATTGTTTTTAGGCCATTAAAAGACATTACCCTGTTCAAAATCTTTGTAATCTTTCAACAGTTTTTTCCTTTTTTGCTCTTCGGTTTGCGTTCATACAGATTTAAATGATTCTGTAGCGTTTCAAGTTTATTAAGAAAAGTTTAATTTAAATCAATAAGTTCCATGTCAGCTTGTTTTTTCTTAATCATTTCAGACAATTCTTCTTTAAGTTTAAAGAACTCTAGAAGCAGTTTAATATAACTGAAGCTTGTCTCAAAGTTAATTGCTTGCCAACATGCTACAGGCCCTGGAAGGGTGTTACCATAAGTCAGCATGCACTTAACTCTTAAGTGCCTGGGAATTAGCTGATGATGTAGGCAGGGTTCCAAATGGAAGTGCTGCCATTGCAATCTCTTTAATTTCTATCCTGCATTTTCTACTTCTAGAAATAGCCTTTCAAAGTTCTTATTGCCTTCGGTTAAGTCAATTTCCTTTAAAGCATCTTGTTGAAAGTCACCATTAAGCAATGTATTGGTTGAATCAGTTAAAAGTTCAGGCATAGTCTTATTGTTAATAGGATTTAAAATATGTTTGTTTGCAAGAAAATATTTGTCCAAACTATTCTCTGCTACAGGTAAGAAAAGTGTAAACAAAGCAGTCGAAAACATACCTATGAGCAGCTAAAGGTGTTTCATGAAAGAAAAAGCAATGCTGTGAATAAATCACGAATGAACCACCATGGACATCCAAAAAGTCTTGAAATCCTTTATTAAAATGAACCCTCGATAAAATTCCTTTTCCTTGTAGAAAAATATATAAAAACACAAAAAGGTGCACCATTCAGGATGGATAAGTGCTTTCGGGATGTGCCTTCCTCAGATCCTGTTGCAACTGAAAAAAATGTTCCATTTAAGGAAGGCTTAACCAATCAAGACGTTTACACACACTGACACCTCCAGTGTAAGCCAGAGGTAAAACATCCTATCAGGACATTATGGTAAAGTTACACCCTCCCTAGAATCCAGTCAGTGGGAAGACTTCAAGTGTAAGTTAAAACATCACTCCATAGTTGTACATTTGCTTTCAAATTAAACACTGCTCTGCTAGAGCAGATACCAGTCCTCTTTCTTCAGATGGATTCAAAAAATAATGCAACACCTTAGTTAAAAATAAAACACGATGTGGTAAATTGACACTGTTTCAATGAGATTAATCTTGTCACATAAAAGGCTGTTATTCATGGTGCATGAACCATAATGGAAGAACCTAAAGCAATCACATTGTATATATGAGTCAATCCCTCCAGTTCATGCCAATAAAATAACTAACATCTAATTCTTTCTAAAATCTACTGATTTCTCTCAAAAATGGGAACAAAATCTTGTACTATAAAAGAAACAAAACAGAGGACTCCAGCAAAATGTATGTTCCATCATTACAACAGGAAAAGCTGCAAATATATAAAGGTAAAACAAATTAATATAAAATGACGATAAGCTAGTTTTTCCCCTTATGGGAAGCTTTGATAAAGACATTTTAGCTAATCTGCAAAAGAGATAAGTAAAAAAGGTCATAAAGTATTTGTAA
The DNA here is from genome assembly GCF_019279795.1 of Protopterus annectens. Taxonomy (NCBI): domain Eukaryota; kingdom Metazoa; phylum Chordata; order Ceratodontiformes; family Protopteridae; genus Protopterus; species Protopterus annectens. The sequence continues at coordinate 967,861,259 of NC_056732.1, forward strand.
TTTGCTGGTCAACTTTTTAATGCATGACAATATATATATATATATATATATATATATATATATATATATATATATATATATATATATATATATATATATATATATATATAGTACAAAGTTTAAAACACAATACAGCAAACTAAAGACTCAGTTAAGTATAGTATTGTCATGGTCAGCAGTGAATTTTCAGACTATTTTCGATTCCCTTCCTTCAATAAAAACAAATCCTGCAAAATATGCCAGAATACTTAGAGGCCATGTTCAGTTATAAGCTTCACCAGAAGACAAATAACAGATGCCTGTCTAGAATACCCTTTGGCAACTCCCTGCCTGTAAAGGGAGTAAATAAGATAGCCTTGAACAAAATATTTCAACTATTTCCCTTAAAACAAAAAGGTCATTTTGTTGATATTAAAGTAAATGATAGTAAAGTCCCATCTCTTAATCGATACAGGTGTTAGAAGATACACAGTATAAAAGTGTCAAAAGTCCTTTAAAAATATAAAGAAATAGAAAGTATCCCTTTGCAGATAGGATTCTTCACTAAAAGCATGCTTTCCTTGTTGGTACTTCTGCACCTTTAAATCTTTTAGGCAGAAATTTGCTTTGCAAACTACAGTGTACTATATTCCATAGAGTATATTTAAAACTTCCTGACATACCTCTATTTACACAGTTCTGTTTAAGTACAGATACTTTAGAGGAAAAATTGCTCTTTACTTTTTACAAAATACTGACATTAATTAAAGTAGTGCATTAGAACTTTGGAATCTGTATCATCTCACATCTGGACAACTCATAAAAATAAATCTAATGTCTCCCAGCAGTACCTCAGTATCCCCTCTCTTCTGTAGCTGAGTCTGAATAAAATCTGTCATTTCAGTTTTACTAATGCAAAAATCATAACACCAGAGAAGAGCCCATATAATACCCCTATTTTATCTGTAAATAAACTTGGTAAAGACACTTATACATTTGTGCAAGACCATAAAATTGTAAATTCAGTAGTTATACCTTTTTTCTTTATTGTCCACAACCTTTCTACCTTTCTAAGCTCCATATCACCTTCTACCACTACCTTTTCTGTTAGAAATATTTCCTCGGCTTTCTCTATTCCTCTTTATCCAGCCAGCTAGTACTTGTTCTCGTTCATCTATAGAGGGCAACAATATACTTAGACACACTTACCACAGTGTTATGCAGTCTCCTACTTTATTTTCTAGAGAAATACAAGACAAATAAAATACAATTTCCCTGTGGGTTTGTACCTATACAGTATGTAGTTCCTTTACTTTTAGCTTCTAATTCTTTGACTGCTTGTCAGACACTATTCTTATACTTTCCACCTTAGCTAACTTAGGCTTTAAAGTTAATAGAAAAAAAAAAGTTCTATAATTCCACACTTCTTCTTCTTCTTCTTTCATCTTTTCCCGGTTAGGGGTTGCCACAGCGGATCACCTGTCCGTTCATGATTGGCAGTCGAGTTTTATGGTGTCGAGTTGCTACCCTGGCACCCAACCTTCCACAGAAAGCACACACATGCACACACTCACACCTAGGGCCAATTTAGAGTTTCCAATCCACCTACAGCATGCTTTGGGATGTGGGAGGAAACTGAAGCATCCGGAGGAAACCCACGCGACCACAGGGAGGACATGCAGACTCCGCACAGAAGGCACCCCAGCCGAGGATCGAACTGGAGAACCTTTTGCTATGAGGTTTTTATGAAATAGTCAGAGATCAGATATTAAACAATTCAGGGTGTGCAAACATATTAGGTTAGAGATGGGAAAATGGCTTTGGTAAAAAGTTTATTTTTTTTCATATATTGGTGTTACTGTTTGTTACATTTCATCGAAATGTACAAGATCAAACTCACTTTTGCAAAAGTGCATTTTATCAAAAAAGTACTTTGACAAAAAAAAAAAAAAACCGCCAAAAAAAATAAAAAAAATAAAACAGTACTCATATTTATGCAGGGGTCCAAGCCCCCCTGCACCCCCATGTGAGGGGCTGCGCTCCCACACACCCCCTACTTTAATATTCTCAGTCCGAGATCGCACAACAGTAGGGAAAAGGGAATATTCCCTTATACCCGCTGTACCGCGATCTGAGCAGCAGTTCACTTAGTTGTGCAATCAACAGTACATGTTGATGGACAACTAAATCTACATGCAAACAGCTGTTTGCTTAGTTACCTTTCAGCAAAAGTGCATTTTCGACAAAATGCACTTTCGCAAAAGTGAGTTTGATCATGTACATGTCAATGAAACGTACTTTCAATAATAAGACCAGGACCCATATATATATATATATATATATATATATATATATATATATATATATATATATATATATATATATATGTGTATATATATATATATATATATATATATATATATATATATATATATATATATATATATATATATATATATATTTTTTTTTTTTTACTATCACATACTCAAATCTACTCCTTTCGAGTGTTAAGATGTCCAAATCATATGTTCGGAAATCTCAACACAAAACACAAAAAATGTCGAACGCCGCATTTTAGTAAAGTCGAAATTTCAAAAATGTAGATTTTACTGAAATGCTGCACTTCCGCTCAACATTAACAAACACTTTTGGAGGGGGGGGCAAGCCCACCTGCATCCCCCACACCCCCCTACTTATATATACCAACTCCGAGATCACACTACATTGAGAGAAAGGGTACATTTCCTGATCCCCACTATAGTGCGATCTGCACCACAATGTCGAACCTTACAACAGTGAATGCTCACTATTGTAAGGTTCAACATTGTCGCATTCGTAATTTTAGTTCGGCCAAATGCCATTTCGCACAAATGTCAATCGCACGAAGTGCGATCAACAAAGTGATTGTAAGTCATGTATATATTTTTATATATATATATATATATATATATATATATCTATATATATATATATATATATATATATATATATATATATATATATATACACACACACACACACACATAAACGTATGTGTGTGTGTGTGTGTGTGTGTGTGTGTGTGTGTGTGTGTGTGTATATATATATATATATATATATATATATATATATATATATATATATAGATAGATAGATAGATATAGCTATACATAGCAATCCTTAGTTCTTTTTTTAGTAGGTTGATTGGTTTTATGCCCAATATTTGTTCAGCAGAGATATCCCAGGATAGCCAGACTGGGCAAGTGGACACTGGCTGTAAAGTAGGTTACTGACCCAGGGCTGATAAGCTTTATGGCAGGCAAGCACTAGCAAATAGGAATACACAGACCTGTCCCACAGTTATCATGGGTCCAACTTATAGGTTGGAGTAGGTTAAAGTAGGTGGATCACTAAACCAGTTACCAGTAAATTCACATGCATCCTTTAACAACATTAAACAGCATGACCAAATTACTGAGAGACCCTTTTTATACTAGTAATTTGCTAGCACTGCCATGGCATGCAGCCTGTGGTCCATGTTATCCTATCAAGTGGATACTGAGCACTACAGCTGATGCCTAAACTTGCTGGTCTCCGTGACTCTTACCCTGATAGGCAGCATCTAGAATCTGTGCAGCATCACAGAATTCCGTTCATTGCTGGGTACATTCTTTTGAAATGTCTCTAGTGTTCCAGTAGGAAGGCTGGATTCAAACTTGTACATTCCTTTCTTGAGCCAACTGTAATCAGCTTGGTTTTGTTAGGTGGGAAGGGCCCACAGATACATGGGGACACCATGTAAACTCCAACCACGGAGTTATTCACAGAAGCTCTGTGCAACATCAGTGATTGCAAAGAGGTTGCTTTTCCTACTAGAAGTAAGCCTAAGACTAACTCAAAATACAAACCAGCCTGGTGGAATCCAAAATTAAATATGTTGTTCAACAAAAGAAAATCAGTCATAGATAAAATTAGGAAGTGAAACACCCAAAAATAAATAAAAAGCTCTCTCATCAACCTGAATAGACAACTAAGAGGACTAATTAAGTACAACAAAATAAATTTTGAGGTAAAGATAGCATCCCAGGCCAAGGACAACCATAAGGTCTTTTTTAGCTATTTCTGAAACCTCAAAGGCATCAGACATCAGTATGCCAAAATACAAGTAAATGGAGCTACATTCTCGAAACTGCAAGATATAGCCAATTTTCTGTCTGGCAAATTTAGTTCCAACTTTATCCCCTCTCATTCCAAGCTGCCTCTAAGAAAATGCCATCTTGCATAATCCCTTCAATTATCAGTAGGGTGCAGGTCTTAGATGCACTCTCCAAAGCCAGAAATACAGCTTTGAATGGTCCCAATAATATTGCAGGATGCCTTCTAAATGGCCTGAAATATAACCTATCAAGGCTGCTGGTGTCACTGTTCAACATACCTCTCAACTGTACCAAATTTCTTGGTTTTTACCAGTTTTGAGGTCCAAATAATGGGGTGCCATGATTCCCCAGTGGCACCCTTAATTTACGAATTTCCTGGCTTTTTTTTTAATTATTTTTTTTCAACTGTTTTGGGGGCTGATGTTATCACTTGCAATCACGTGTGTGATGATGTCAGCCCCGTGAACAGCCATCCAGCCTGTCAGAATTGGCTAAGGGCTCGAGGAATTTCAATGTACTTTCTGACAGAGTGCGAGCCATGCGCGCATCCCCCAGCTGCTCCAGGTAAATAAAAACACATGAGCAATTTGGTCTTCCTCATGTTTGCCAGTCATATGTTTCAGTTCTGGGATGGCAGGTAAGAACTGCTAAGCCAAAGTCCTTCACCAGGTTATGTTGAAGCCATAAAGGCATTACGTTTTCTTTAGTTATAGCCGCTGCAGAGTCAGCACTATAAAATGTCTTAATTGGATAATGTTTGCCTCTCCTTGGCTAAAATATAGCTTTTATTTATTTTAGTGTGCCTATTCCTTTATGGTCCTAGAGCTGTAACAACTGCTGTAAACATAAAAACGTTGATTAGTGCATGTAGCCTCAATGGCCTAAATCATTTATGGCTGCTATATTTCAATGCCTGGACTCTAATTACCAGTATGGTATGTGATAGCTGTGATTCCACTGTTATATTGCAGAGAAGGCTAAAGTTGAGTTTGTAGCTTAATGGAAAGGTCATTGTGATTGAGTCTATATTTGCCATTCTAATTACAGGGACTGTACAGCAGGTAAAGTATTGTAAGTTATCTTAAGTAATCTCTTTGAGAGACAAGGGTCTTTATTTCCCCCTTTATAGGGGGGTGGGGTGGCTGCTTTAATAAGCTGTGGTTGTCTTTAAATAGAACTTATGTAGTAAGGCTATTGGGAATAAGCCTTTCCACAAACTTGATTAGTATGCCTTAAGTTGTTGGTACAAATAAACTTTATATTTGTTTTCCCCTGACTTTTGTGTGGGGGGGGGGGGGGGTGACATGATTAGACTCTGGAAGGATGCTTCCTGTGAGGCTGAAATCTTCTGTTGGAAATGGACTTGGCATTTAGGTATGACTCTTCTCCACCACTCCTCACCACCAAGAATATTCTCATCTACAGTGGAGAGGTTTTAACTTCTGCAGCTAAGCCATAGTAGGCTTGACATTTGCCATTTTTATAGTAAGCATGTGTGGCATTAAATGTTTTTGGTCTAGGCATTGGTGTTTCACTTTCTAAATCATTAGTCTTTAGAAAATGTACTAGTTTAATGGCCTTGATTTGCTTCTTCCCGTTTGGCCTGGAAATAAGAATGGCTTTGGCTAGTAACTGTTGGCTGTGATAACTGGCTTTAGCAGTCTGCGGACAGCAGTTGCTTTCATTTAAATTTTGCTTTTTTGCTATGAACTTAATAAAGACTTCTACTGCTATAGATGTGATTTCCATAGAGGTACGTTGATGCAGTTGGCTTTGCAAAGTAGGTGAATGAACTTTAGCAATGTTAAAACTCTGGAGTATGTTCCAGTAGTACTAAAATCTAGTATTCATTGCCAAGGTTGAAACTGCTACTAGTGAATGATGGTGAATTCTCATAAATGCATTACAGAAATATCTGGTTCAACTTGCAACACTTGTGTTGCAGACAGCTTTGCTTCATGTTGAACAGTAATCAAACGGTTCCAACTGGCTGTTTGTAGGACTCTTACTGAATACCTTACTGGGCAGGAATAACTGTGTATTGTAAGTGCTTGCATGTGGTTGTGATTTGTTTGTCAAATGACAGTTAAGCTTCAGGCTTTCAGGAGTGAGGTGCATTTAGAGTAAAATACAAGAAGGCAGTATTGGGCCCAGCATAACAGTTGGCTGTAGTTATGCCCAAGCTGTCTGTTTTAACAGTTGTTGGACTTTATTTCTAGAGTGAGAGAGTTAGTTAAAAGTTTAATGTGCTCTCTAACTGTTTAGAGGGGTCTGTTATGGGCAGCCAATGTACTGCAATGCAGACCTTTAATATGCTTGTATACAAGGTACCCGAGTAGGTAAATTTTCAATTGAGACTTAAGATGTTTAAACACTGGTATGTGTCTGGTCTTGCATTAAGGCTGCGTCTGGTGGCTTTCAGCTTCACAAGTAAATGCTAGCAGAGAACTTGTTGACTAGGTAAATGGCCTGCATCAATGACACTTTCAGCCAGTTTTGCTTGTCCTTTTGCACTTCCTGTACAAGAGCACTTTTATCTTGAGCTAAAAGGCTTTCCCTGTTTGCAGCTTGGGCTACACCTTTTGCAGTTCACTGATTTCTGCTTTTTGCAGAATCTGAATAAAGATGGTAGGTTGTATCCTAGAGTGGGCTACTTGCTTTCTATCAGACTTTTGGGTATTGCTAACAAACTGGATTGTCCTTGGTGATGAACACTGTCATAGTCCAACATGTATAAACCCATTTCAGTGACTAGTTGTTTTTTTACTTTATAGTATTAAGGTTAGGATGATGGCAGTGACAGGCACTATCTGTAGTGGGTTTGTACTGTTTAGGCTTCTTTGAAGTTTTTAAATAAGCCTGTTTTGATGTGCATTGAAGTAGGCCCCTTGTCTTCCTGAGTTTGATTCAATTTGTGTCCACCACAGAGAGATGTTGCTTTTACAGAATGGTCTTTTCTTAAAATCTGAGCACTCTTGCTTGGACTGGCAGTCTTCATGTTGTAGGTCTTGGCTTATAGAATGACATTTGTTTGTGGATGGGTGTGAGATGTGCTATTGGAAAGATAGTGGTCTGCTTTAGGAATTTACATCCTTGTGAGTAGTTACTAAGGGAAAGGGCCCATAAGGCCCCTTAGTTGGGCAAGATTTCTGTTCTGTGACTTGAAGGGGGTATATATGTTAAATATCCTGATTTGCATCCTCACAAGTGCCTTTCTCTGTCAGCTGAGTAGCAGGGTTTGCATGAGTTACTTGTCACAGTAGATTAAAATAGGACTGGTGATATCTGTGTGGAATATTATTACCCATACAAACTCGTAGAATCCTTTTAGCTGATTTCTACAGTATTAAACATGCTAGAATATATGTGCTGCTAGGCACTGGCAGCATGGGACTGGTACTAGAATTGCATTCACATTATTCTACATCCAGATGCCACAGATTTTTTTTTACTTTTCTGATGAAGTGGTAAGAGTACATTGGATTGCTAACTTAAGCAGCATTTCAAAGACTTGACTAGAGTGGATGTGACTTGTTTGGAGAGGAATAATGAACTCTTAAAATTTCAAAGTGAAATTTTAAAATCTGCAGCACTTGGTTTTAATGGAGCTAATAAGAGTACAGAATACACCTCAATTTTGAGCAGTAGTAAAACATATTGGTGAATGAGTGGATGTCTTAAGTGAAATGTATTCCAGTACAGTGTCCAGAGTTTTAGTATTTAAAAATATATTGTTGGGTTTTAATTGTCTAACATGGAGATGTTCTGAAACTGGGTAGAAAGATTAAAGGAGTTGGGATACTCATGGAATGTGATGTGACAAAGGGAAATACTGCCAGCCCAGCTAGCTGGGATTTTGTAAATTGTCATTTGAATGTTAATGATTAATATGATTTATATAGAGGTGTAACAGGAGATACTGCCAGACCAGTTATTTGGAATTTTGTAAGTGGTTGTGTCAACTTATTTCTGAATATCAGCATGATGCAATTTACTACAGGGTCTGGGCCCTGGGGCCATATTTTGGTTGTCTGTTCTTCAGTTTGCATTTGAAAGTTGATATCCCATGATTCCATTAGAGTGAGTGGGGGTTACATAATTATGTATGCAAATGTTATGTTAATCTGCGTACAGATTTGTACATATTTTTCATAGGCCTTTATCCAGATTTTTGATGTTTCCAGGCTGAGAGGTATACTGTTCAACAATAGTCTCTGCACAAGCTTTGCATCATGTGAATGGAAGACCATGGTGGTCATCCCTCAGCACAACAGAAAAACATCAATGGATCTCAGGAACTACAGACCCATTAGCCTGACTAGTCTCATATGTAAAACCATGGAAAAAATTATTATGGAAATAATTGACAATTACATAGGAAACCTTCATTCGCCGGACCCAGTTTGAGTTCAACAAAAGTAGGTCATGTCTGTTGCACCTGGTGGACTTCTTCAATAAGGTCACCAAGGCAATAGATGAGGCCAAAATGGTTCATACTGCCTACCGTGACCTAGCTAAGGAATTTGATAGAATACCCTACTAAGGCATTGTAATCAAACTCATTGAATTAGGTATAAACCCCTGTGTAACTCACTGGATAGTCAGCTGGCTCACAGACACAACCTTGGAAGTTAGAATTGGAGAGACTGCCTCCATAAAGAGGATGTTCAACAGTGGAGTCCTCCAGGGCTGTGTGCTTGGTCTGCTTATATTTGACTTTTATATTTTGGAAGTTAAAGCCATTGTCAAGGCCAACTGGCTTGCCAAGTTTACAGATGCCTGCAAGCTAGCAGCAGTCTTTGAAACCCCTCCACCATACTAACATCCTACAAGAATGTCTAACACAGACAAATAACTAGTGTGAATATCATGGCTTAAAACTCAGTGCCACAGAATGCATAATAATACTTTTTGGGAAGTTGCCCACCCAGAAAACAAGCCTCATTGACACAACACCCTTAAAAGTAGACCCTGTAGTCAGTGATTTGGAGACTCTTGTAGATAGTAGCATAGCTTTCAGCCAAAATATGTCTAAGGTTATAAGAAAATCATTCAGTGTCACTCAGCTTATAAGTATGGGCATGGCATCTAGTTCCATGGAACTCATTGTACTGCTGTACTCAGTCATCATCAGACCCATCGTTGAGTATAATGCCCTCCCACCCCAGTATATACCTGACCAGGCACATGCAACAGCTGGAATGTCCAGAGAAGTTGGACAAGTTGATGTTAAGTTGGAAATTGACCCCTAGTCTTTACACCTATGTCTCTGATGGACAATGGCAGCTGTTACATCATGCCCTAAGTAAATACACCCTATTAAAATAACCTCTAAGGCACAATTACTCCTGGGATACATTTTTGTTTCATTAGCCTAATGTACACATATGAAACTATACAGTCACCAGAGGTCAGGATCAATCCATGGATCGTGTATCTGTGAGAATAACTTAACCATTAAGTCACTATGTCTTGGTATATAGTCTAAGTTATTTGCACTTTTCTTAAGCTGGGGGAGCATGATAGAAGTTCCAGTTGGGAGTTTATGCTTCTTTTAAAATATGATTAGTGGAATGCATTAACCATTCAGATGTTAGCATTTGCACTCATTTTTTAACGTGTATTAGACTATGGGCAAAGAAAACTGTTGAATGAGAAATCTCAACCATAATTTAAATTTCTTGTAAAATTTTCAAGCTAGATGTAACAGGGAGACTGTCAGCAATGAAAATTTGAGCATTTTCAAATTAAATGGAAAAAAAAAACACTAGTCCTTATTAAAATTATTATTATTAATACTCAACTATGTAACCTCAGGTAATGTTTTGTACAATAAGTGTTTACTACAGACATTGTGTCAGTCTTTGATACATGCATTAATTATGATATTTGTTTCGGTTTCTAGTATGCATGCAATTAATGGTTAAGTATTTCATGGCATTTCCCATCACAGTGTAAGACTGGCCTTAGATTCAAATGAATTAGCATTTTAATAATGTGAAAATAATAATCAAACTACTGTGATTGTGTTCTTGTTTTCAGTATTTGTCATATACAGTAGGAGAAGCTTCTGTCTATATGTGTCCCATATGTCTGTCTGTCTATCTGTCTACCTATTATCTAGCTATTGATCTATTGATCAGTCTATCTCTCTTTGCAAGGCAGCATTATGTTAACATCTGAAGTGCTTTGCAGTTTTAAATCAAGTTTTGTGCTGGAGATGGCTGTTGCTTTGTCACATATAAGGCTATCTCCAGTAGAGAAAATTTGGAGAAAGTTTAAACACACCTATGTGACATTGCTGACCAAAGAGACTGAGTTACTAGAAATGACTGCTGATTTGATTTGTCTAACACAAGTGAAGGGCCCTTACACTGTCTCACCTTTTTTAAGTTTAGAACTGTATTATTTAGTTTCATAGTTCATAGTTTCATAGTATAGTACTTGGCTATCTGCCCTGGGGCATTTGTAAGCCTAGCCATAGTGATGTGGCTTTTGCTACCCCATGAAATGGTACAAAAATGTATAGAATAAATCTAGAATACTGTGCCTCTGTCTAGTAGTGACACAATGAAGGTCCCCTTATATAATAGAATTAGTTTACTGTGCCCCTGTCTAGCAGTGACACAGATGTGACCCCTGGGGTAAACTTACGATCTTCCATCCACTCATCAAGATTTCTCTTGAAGAGAGTCAGTGAGGGGCTCTGCCTAATACGAACTGGGATCCTGTTCCAAAGCATGGGAACAGGCTATTAAGTTTTCATTTGTAAGAAAGGGAAATTTGCAGTGCCCTGGTCATTAATTTGCTGGTACTTAGCTAGTGTTGCAAGTTTCTGTTAGCTTTTACTTTTTCTTGTCTTCTAATGGATGGCGCAGTGGTGCAGTGGTAGCACTGTCACCTTAAAGCAAGAGGTTCTCCGGTTCGATACTAGGGTGCCTTCTGTGTGGAGTCTGCATGTCCTCCCTGCATTTGTGTGGGTGTCCTCCAGTTTTCTCCCATGTTATAAAGACATGCACCTGGGCATTTCTCCCTAGGCCTCTGCTGAAAATTGGCTTTGTTCCCAGTCAGACTTTCCCGGTTAACAAGTGTTAAATAAATAAAAAAATAATTTCTGCTGCATTGAGTATCTTTGTCTTTGCCTGAGTTGAGCAACAAAACTTTACTCACCTGGAAGACAGATTCACTCATGACGAATGATTTGAGCATTCTCAAGCTAATGAACTGCCTTTTTTAGTTAATACTGAGACTTCCATTGGTTGCTATTATTGTAACTTTAGAACTGTTTACCTAGCTTTTTCTTGTGAGAGAAGGGGAATTTGCAGTGTTGCAAACATTTGTTTTAGAAAGGTTACCCAATAGTGTGAGTTTTTATTGATGTCAGTTATTTTTGGCTTGCTATCATTTTTGGTACGTTGTGCAACTTTGCCCTTTCCTTGATAGATTTGAGCTGAGCACTGAGGAAAACGTTGGTAGTTACTAATACATAGTGGCTAAAGGGTATCTTTCCAAAATTTCTCTTCAAATGACCTAAACTCATTTGCTGTGTTATTCCATCCATATCTACTAATCTGTTTTTCCCTGCTTTCAAATTATTCAGATTATTCAGATATTATTTCCTCTCCTTGTAACGAATAATCATTTTTCATCAGCATCTACTCAATCTATGTTTTACTTCCTTACAACACTGTCCAAATAATCTGGTATGTTGTGCAGCTTCAGTGTTCAAGAAATATAAATATCTATACCTACATTGCTCTAAGATATTTGCATATACAAACTGCAATTGTATCACAATGTTACATTAACTTGTGTCTTGCTGCACTGACATTTCTAACTGCAAACTTTAATAAATTATTGTATTTGTACCTCCTTTGAACATCTCCTTCTCTGATTTTTCTCCCACTGCATTGTTTATGATATTGTGGCATCTGTGTTTCCTGTGCCCTGCTGCTACACCAGTAACCATGGCAACCCTCTTCCACTACTCAGCCACTGCCCTGTTACCGCAAATTGTGGTGGCCATACTTCCACTGTTTAACCTACTGTAATATAGTGCAATGCACTATTTATAGTATAAATTATGTAAACATATAAAAGCAGTCATTACTGTATAGATGTACTGTTTACTGTAGTATGTGCTGTATATATCATACAGCATTATTTTTTCTGGATGCTGTTTTTGAGAGACATGGTCCAAGTTCTGTTACCAGCAAACTGGTTTAATGCCATTTTTCATTAGTGAGCCCTAATGCCTGTCAAAGCACATATTTTTGCTGAGCTGAGTGCTAAAGAAATAACTATTACAAGTACTAGGTAACTTAGTCCCTGTTCTGTCTAAGAGAAAGCTTTATTACACTCATGCATGACTAAGCATGCTTGCATTTTGGATAATTTGGAGATGCAGACAGCCTTCACTGATTATCTACTTAGTTTGATATCATTTAGTGTATAGAGACAGTGTAGAGACTACCTCATACTTTCCACAAATATATTATTGCCACCATACAATTTGTGATAGATGTAAATGCTTAATGAATTTGTAAGCATTTTTCTCACAGCATTATACTTTAACTAAGCAACACATGCAATGCACCACTACCACAGCACAAAACACCTCTTTTACACTACTTACTTATGCTGAAGTGGTAAATAAGTTACTCCTCAAGCCTCATCACCTGTGCTTCATCAAGCATACATCACCAACCAAGATGCATGCTTTAGTCAATTACAAAAGGTCATGACACAAACTCTTAAGGTCTATATATGACACATCCACTTCTAGAAATATTTTTGTAATAGGTGAAAACTGTTAGGCACACTTTCACTACTGGACTACAACATAGTGATAGCTGACTTCATATTGCCAGCATCCAAGATGGTGTGATGTCTATTTGATCCCTCTATTTTGACAAATACAATTACCACCTGGTTGTGACCCAAATGGGGGTGAATGACTTTAGGTTCTCAACCCAAGAGGAAGTATGGAGAAATTTGATTGACGTTAAGGAGTGTGTAGCAGAGCCAGTTAAATACTGTTATTGAGTGTTGTTTTTTTTTGCCATCACCTACAATGATAAGAAATTTCAAGGGCAAGATAATTGTATTCAGTAATTGGCTTAATAGCTTATGTCAATCAAAGGAGAGCTATTGTGTGACTGCTTGGGGCAAGATGACTGATGGATCCTTCTGCTATGTAAAGGATCATATACTTCACACTTCCTAGGTTGTTTCTCTCCTGGCAAAACACTCACTGTCTTCACTGTGTCTTCTTGTCTACTTGACTTTTCCACACAGCATATTTCAACTCAGAACACATTAAAGTTGCTCTTCTTAATGTCAAGAGTTGTAACCAAAATGTTTGAGCTTTTGACCCATCTGTAATTTAAACACATAAATAAATGGATATTAAGAGACACTCAGTTTCAAGGCTATGAAAACTTCTTTTTTATTCTGAGTTTCGGCTCTATCACTCATTCAAACATAACAGGCAATAGCATGGCAGCATCAATTTTTGTTAGAGAACCCCAACATCAAGGTAGATTCTTCAAGGACCCAATTTTGAACTTTGGGAAATCCAGGACATCATATACAAAATTAACTAAGACTTCACAGCCAGCCATAAATGTTTGTCTATGCCGTGTGATCATGATAGTGGCATTAATGTCATAACTGATACCCCTATATACCAAAATGCATTTACTCTATATGACTTTAACTTCCCTGCAATAAACTTTAACACTTTTCCAAGTGAAACACATGCCTGTTGCTGATTTGACTTTGTAAATGTGAACTACAAAGGACAAGTGGTAAGCATCCATACTAAGAGAAGTGAGATCCTGGAAGTTGCCCTAACTAATCTTGTCCCCAGATGTACATATCAATAGGTTTAATTCTGCATTAAGTCAGTTTCACATAAAGTTCATAGGTAATTTCTAGACTAGCTGCCCTTGTGGGCTAATTTAAGCCTAGCCATTTTCCCTGAAAGGTGAGAATCTAACACTGTATCTTGTGTTTCTGAGGTAAACACCTCACTGTTATGCCAGCCTTTCCAAAAAACTGTCTCCAGAGTTATAGTTGAATGAAGACTCACACATACTCAGGTTAACTGCACTGAGATTAGAACTCCTACCTATCTAGTTGCACAAGCTAGACAAGACAGTACTTAACCCTAGCACCACCACAGAAGTCTAAAAATATGTAGTTAGATGGCTTTCAGTAACATTATCAGTTAAGTAGATTTGAACCATTCATCAGCTGTCTTTTTTCTCTAAGCTCATTGCTTACAGTTTGTGCCACAGAGAAAGTTAAAAAATAATTCTAAATACAGGGGAATTATCTCAACATACAACATATGAAGCTGAAGTTACCACTCCCCCAAACACACACACACACACACACACACACACACACACACACACACACACACACACACACACACACACACACACACTCAAAAAGAATACACAACTGTATTCAAGGATCTCTAAAACATTTTCAGTTGCTTAGAAACTTAATTTCCAATGCATCCCTAATTAGAATGACTCTATAAATAAAGCCAATTCCTTTTCTGCTGAATTTGACTCATCTATGCAATTGCATAGAGAAAGCAGGACTTACACATATCAAATATTTAGGGAAGACTTTTAACAATAAATATTTAGGGAAGATTTTTAACAATAAACCTATGTGGAAAACTCACATGAATAAATTCTAGAACAAACAGAAGACAGTCATAACTTTTTATATAAAATTATATACTTCCAATCTTAGGAATTTACACAGACATGAAGAAAATAATGTTATGTCACCGGTCAGAAAACACAGAGATGATTATGAACTCAAAATGGCCACTGATATAAAAATTAATTGTTAATCCTTCTTTAACTATATTAGAAAGCTAGTTATTGTTCAAAACTAATCCACAATGAATCCATCCATTCTAATCCCAATGAAGAAGCTTGCAGATTTAATGAAAATGGCACCTCATCTAGCATATCTGCCACTCTGATTCCTCAGACACCCAAAATCACTATGAAAGAGGTCATAGCAGCCTTTTCTAATGCAAGAAATTCTACATTCATGGACCCTGATAATGTATGAGAAAATGAAATAATTTCAAAACAGAGCAGAACAAACCAATAAGCTAAATTCAGCAAACCTTGAGTCCTGGAATTCTTCTCAAAACCTTTATTGAACATATACCAGATCAAAAGGATAAAATAGCTCCACAATCCAAGATACTAAGCGCTTTCACCCACTCAAATGGGGCATCATCAGAGTACAAAATGAATAACTTTGTCATCCCTTATATACAACTTTTGATAATTCAATTAGCAATTAATCAGTCAATTAACTGATGGTAAGAAAGTCAAAAAAGCATCATGTTAAAGGTACAATGAACTGTCAAATGTTGCTAAGCAAGACTTGAATAAACTTAAAATAATACTACAATATAGTAAATACAATTGTAAGTTAGATGTTTAAAACACTCAGTGATTTAGTGTAAAAAATCCATGGAATAAAGGATATAAAATACTAAATATTCTAACTTTGTGAATTAACTTAAAAAGGTAGTGTGTTGGTAAGATAAAATACTTTGTTAAAATATATATAAAAATATCTCATAATAAAATGCATAAATATATATGTTTGTAATAAATATATAAAAAATTAAATATAGATATATCAGTAAATGTAATAATTAATTATATAAATATTAATAAATATGCATTTACATAATAAAATAAATTGTAACAGAAAATAAATAAAAAAATACTATAAATGTTATTAATATATATATACATATATATTTCCTATAAAATTGCTAGTTTCTAAATATATAAATACTAGTAATTATCATAAATAGCATAGACCAACATTAACTCAAACAACAAAAATGTTCTGATGGACAACAAAATTAATATAAACAACAAAATTTATATAAACTGTGATCTTAGAAAATCTCTTAAAATTGTTACATGTTCTAGTGTGATTAAATAAAGCATTAGTAGATATATGTCTTTTAATATCACTTAGATGTTCCGTAACACATATTTTAAGTTTTCTAATAGTTTTTCCTATATAAAATGCATCACATGCAGTGCATGTTGCAACATGGCATTTCAGGGTTTTGCCATAATTAAATATTGAAATATAGGGACCATCATAAATAAATCGACATACATGGCATGACCCACACTTACTCATCCTAGAATGCCTCAATTGTTCACTGTTATAATTGGTCTCAAAAATATTTTTCAAATTTTTGCCTTTGCTGAATATAATTTTAGGTACCATTCCTAAAATGTCAGAAAGTTCTACATCTGTGTCTATAATACTAGTCCAAAATTCATGAACACAATTAACTATCTCAAGTTTCATAATTTATAATTGGCTTATATCTAGTCAACCTCATAGATGTCACTTCTTTACTAAGATTTAATACTAGATCGTGAGGATAGCCTCTATCAAAAAACATATTCATAAGTAGATCCAACTCATGTTTAAACACTTGATTATTACTAACAAGTCTGGACAGTCTGACCATTTGGCCTTTGACCAAATTCTTTTTTTGATGAAAAGGATGACAGCTGTCAAAGTCTAAATATAGTTGATTCAATTTTATTATTAGTAACTATGAGTTTAATATCCAGAAATTCCACATAATTGTCAAAAATGTGACTAGTAAATTTTAAAAAATTGGTGGATTGACCAAGAAATATAATAAAATAAAATCATTAAACTCCTCCTTAGATCCCCCCCAGAAAATTAAAATATCATCAATAAAATCTTCTTCCAAAACTGACTTGTGAAAATATGTTCAGATTCCCATTCTGCCAGAACTAAATTTTGTTGTTAAAATACACAAAATTGTTTTCTAAAACTACTTTTGTCAGAAGAATGAGATCTATTGTGTTTATTAAGACAATCTTCAAACATTTCCATCCCCTTGTCGTGAGGAATAACGGAAAACAGATTGACAACATCAACTGTAGCCATAAAAAATTTTTGATTAAAATCAAAATTTTTTGAAAATTCTCTGACCAATTCTAAACAGTGCCAGGAATCTCTTAGAATGTGTGCTGTTTTGTTCAAAATGTGTTTGCAATTAAAATCAATATAGGCTGCTAGTGCTTCAGTTTTGGAGCCTTTGGCAGACACAATGGGTCTAAATTTTTGGGATCCCAAAATTGAAATTCTACTGATAAATATTTGAAAGTATTTTGATCAATACAAGCATCTAACAAATAATCATAAATCAGCCAATCAATTTTAGTGTATGCTTTGTTGACTTCATATCTAGTAACTTTTTCATATGTATCATTGTCATCAAGTAAATTGGTCATTCTTTCATAGTAATCAGTGTTCAACATAATGACTACACCACCCCCTTTGTCTGGCTTCATGATCCTATATTGATCTGAACTGGTGAGTTCCTTTAAACAAAATTGTTCTGCTGAAGTCAGGTTGTAATTCCTAACTGTTTTGTTACTTAAAATTCTTCTGACATTATTTTCACAAAGTTTTTCAAAAATCTGAATCAAATAATGTTGAAAAATGTATTGTCAATGTTAGTATTTGTCTGATGAAAAAATATTTTTAAATTCAACATTCTAGTATATAATTTAAAATTAATCAACACTCTACCAATATGCAGGCAAAAAGAAGGTACAAAGTTAAAACCTTTGCTAAACAATTGTATAATTGTATAAACTAAAACCTGAAAAGGTGAAGATTGAGCAAGTACCTACATCTTGATGATTGATCAATTCATTTGTCAATTCTTGATTAGGTGACAATGGGTGAAAATCTACTATCTGTGCCATGGATTCATTCTCTGTTCTCCTTTGTTGTAATGATTGAATGGGGGATGTTTGTAACTGCCCTGTCTTTCCCTTATTCTTTCTGATCTCCTTAATACCGGTTGATCTAAAAAAACTGGTTGTGATTCATCGTTGTTACTGTTATTAGTGTTGTTACTGTAAGTTTGAACATAACCTGATGTTGGATGATGATTGTCTTGACCATTGTGCCTATTGTATTCCTTGTAATATTTCATATTCTTATATTCTTTAAAGTGTGTGTAAACTTTACAGTTCCTGTAATCATATGTATCCCTTTCTATTTTGTGAGTGTTTTAAACATCTAACTTACAATTGTATTTACTATATTGTAGTATTATTTTAAGTTTATTCAAGTCTTGCTTAGCAACATTTGACAGTTCATTGTACCTTTAACATGATGCTTTTTTGACTTTCTTACCATCAGTTAATTGACTGATTAATTGCTAATTGAATTATCAAAAGTTGTATATAAGGGATGACAAAGTTATTCATTTTGTACTCTGATGATGCCCCATTCGAGTGGGTGAAAGCGCTTAGTATCTTGGATTGTGGAGCTATTTTATCCTTTTTTCCGTTTGTGATCTGGTATATGTTCAATAAAAGTTTTGAGAAGAATTCCAGGACTCAAGGTTTGCTGAATTTAGCTAAAATGAAATAATTAACATCAAGTATCAGAACCGCTGTTTAAGATCTTTAATATGGATCTTACAGCAAGATAACTTCAGGAAGCCTGGAGAGCAGCCATTGTGATGTGCATGCATAAGAGAGGTCCAACAAGTGACCCTGATAATTATAGACTCATTTCATTTTATTTATTTTACATTTGTTAACCGGGATAGTCCAACTGGATACATGTCCATTTTCAGTGGAGGCCTGGGGAGAAAAGCTCCAAAGAAACACATACGCAAGACATACAAACAATATATTTTACATGTTTCTAGTATATTCAACCAGACAATATAGATGAGCTCACATTATTAATTCCTTCACAAAGACATATATAATGATCAATACATATACAAACAATAAAAGTATGTTAAATATCTATCTAGAGTCACATCATGCATCTGAATGTGGTATTGATAAGACTAAACAGTCCTATCAGGTGATTATGTGTTTAAGGCAAGAGTTATAGTAGGAGTGGAGTAGGACTGAAGTTAGTCTGGTGTGAAGCAGAGACATAACCATTTGTTGCTGAGATGGCTTTTGATAGATTTCTTAAATTTGGATAAAGAAGATTCCAGAGTAATGGATGGAGGCAGGGAGTTCCAAATTTTGGATATGTAAGATGAGTAGAGGGAGTCACCGGCATGGCTGTGTGATCTAGTAACTGTTAATAGTAACTTATCTGTGGAGTGGAGTTGCCTAGGACAGGAATACTGCTGAATTAGGTTGCTTAAAGCTGGTGTTTTATTTGGGTGGGAGAGCAGCTTATAAGTAATGATAAGTTGATTGTAGATTAATAAATTTGGCATTGCAAGCCAGTCCAATTGTTTTAGGTTATGACAGTGGTGGGTTCTAAAAGATGAGTTATTAGCAAATTTGGCTATTTTATTACAGCAGGTTGCCAGTTTGCTGGATTCTGTTTTGGAGAGATTTGTTAGGATTGGGGATGCATAAAGTAATGTTGAGAGCACGTGAGTGTGATCAATTGTGGTCCTAGTAGTATGGGTCAAGTAGGATTTGTGATTGTAGAGACTACCTAGCTTTCTGTGCGTGTTTTTAATAGCTAGATTAATGTGGATATCAAACTTTAACTTGTTATCAATGGAGACGCCTAGTAGTTTTGTGTGAGATTCGGGTGTGAAAAGTGTACCATTTTTAGAGTGAATATTGAAAGTAGCGGTAAGACTGGTATTTTGTGAGGGGTGAAATAGCAGGATCTTGGTCTTTTTGGGGTTACATATGAGGCCATTGTCAGTAAGCCAGTTTTCAACTGAGTGGAAATTATCCTGGGTTTTATTGTGTAATTCTTGCAGGGTTGAGGCACTGCATATTATAGTGGAATCATCTGCGTATTGGATAAGGTTAGTGCTATTTGCTGCTGAGTGGAGATTGTGAAAATTGAGAATATCGAGGGACCCAGTATTGATCCCTGAGGAACCCCAAGAGTGACTGGTACAAGTGGAGACAAGTTATTGTTCCACCATACTGCTTATTGCCTGTCCCTAAGATAGTTGTCGAACCAGGAGATTGATTGGTTTCTAATCCTAATCCTAGGTTTTTGAAGTGGCAGATGAGTTTGTCATGGCTAACCATATCAAAGGCTTTTGATAGGTCTAAGAAAAGGGCAGAAGTAAATTTACCATTGTTCCTGTTATGGTTTATGGTATCTGTGAATGCTAACAGAGCTGTGGTGGTACTATGACCTGGATGGAAACCATGTTGAGTTGGAGATATGAGTTCTTGATTTATAAGGTGGAACATAAGTTGATGGTGGATGCATTTTTCTAATATTTTAGCCAGCGGAGATAGAATAGCGATTGGTCGGTAGTTGGATATGTCATAAGAATTTCCACCTTTGTGAAGAGGTATGATATAGGCAGTTTCCCAAATCAGGGGTACTGTAGCTTCAGTAATTGATCTATTGATTAGTATAGAAACTGGTACAGCTATTTCTGCTACTGCCTGTTTTAGAAATTCATTAGGGAGGGAATCTATTCCTAGTGTTGTGGGTTTCAGCTGGGATAGCATTCTAATGTAATGCATTGGTCTTACTAGCCTTGTTTGTAAAGCCATGACAAATAACGTTGCTGACCGCATCAGTCTAGACAATGGTACCCTCCTACCACTGGATCCAGATCAGTCTGGATTTGTCAGAAGCAATTCATTCCTTTTTAGCCTAGTAAGTTTTTATAAAAGGGTAGCTGAAGAAGTAGGTGTCAGTTTTGTTACCACACCAAGTCATTTAATACTATCCCCCATGCAGGCATTGCTGATAAATTGTGAACCTAAACATCGACCCTTATGAGGAAAGATGGATATCAAACTTACTGTTGGACAAAAAACCACAAGTGGGTTTCTTCAAGGCAAAGTACTTGTCCACTTCTACATGACATTTAATTCTCTGTTCTACAAGCCAGTACCAATTATCTCTTTAACAAAGTAAACTAACAGCTGAAAAGTAAGGGGTCATTATCTGAATGTCCTATGATCTGAAGGTATTCAAGTTATGCTGGATTATACAATGAACTGGTGCAGTAACTATTGTCTACTAAACACAAATGCAATATAGTCTAGTTTAGTAAAATAATTTATTTATTTTTATTTATTTAAATTTGTTTATTTAAATTTGTTGACCGGGAGTGTCCGACTGGACGTAGGTCCACTTTCAGCAGAGGCCCGGGGAGAAAAGCTCCACATAAAATAAATCATTCTTCACCATAGTACATACATAACAAAGCCCTTAAGAAGAGCACTTCCATTAGCAGTCTAGGAATCCTTGCGGATGTCTCCTTGTACTGTGATCATTATGTCCCCACTGTAATTTGAAAATCCTTCTGTCTTGTCCAGATAATAACTAAGAGCATCTCATCAAGAATAAAAAAAAAGATGTGTGTCCCTATTTCAGATGGGAGGCAACTCATAATACCAGGTGTTATGATTAAGACTGAAAATGGTTTGATTACTAATTGCCTTTTATCTCCTTATGGGCCAATGAACTTTTAAGGTGAATTTTTGTATTTATTACTTTTTCTTTTTTCTTCAGGTTTGTTTCACCTTTAGAGATACCATATTTCGCAATCATTATTCATGTAGTGCTGTGCAGAAGGGATGCAATCCCTTTTAAAAATGTTATTGTCATAGTTGTTTATGATACATTTTTAATTATAATGTCACATGTTTGTATTCATGTGATGTTCTGATGTTTTATTTACACTACTTTCATTCATGCTTTTAACATTTGGAGATTGTGGTCTTGATCTTTTCAGGTCCATGTTTGGGTGTTTCATTATTTTGACATAGACCCATATTATTATTATATCAATACTGAATTAATGTGTGTGTGTGTGTGTGTGTGTGTGTGTGTGTGTGTGTGTGTGTGTGTGTGTGTGTATCTATCTATAGATGGATAGATAGATATAGATATATATATATAGATAGATGTAGATATTGATATAGATATAGATATAGATATAAATATATAGATATAGATATAAACACACACAAATACCATGAAACCTTAAATATACAAAGACAAATGCACTACATACACATACACAAATATTTAAAACACAGTGAATTAAACTGCATCTTAACATGATTACTAGATCCATTAATTATTTTATTGAGTGTTCACAGCTAGCCTTTAATGCCTCACTGATTGACAAGTAAGAAAAAAGTAAGGAAAAAATAAAACAAATTATTGCTGTAGGTTAATGAAAAAGAGATAGAATTACATGAGAACAGTCCAAAAAACTTGAAATATATTCTACTCCATAGATGAATGTTAGGTTATTTGAATGAGTTAACCTATTATCACTCTCTAACATAAAAAAAGATAAGAGTCTGCCAGCCAACTCCAGAGAGATTAGTTTAATTTCCGTAAACCACCTCCGTACAAAGAAAGCTGAATATTATCATGAATACTTCAATAAATATTGAGTAGTGCTGCAATAAATTGTTTAATGAACTGTAGATATGTCATACAGCCCTTGATAGATAAGACTTTTGAATATTGAATAAAAAAAGAATACATTCTTGTCTATATGTGCATTTGTATTTGGCTTAAAATATCTCATGGGCTGGAGTGTTACAGACAACAGATACTTGTTTTATTATACTCGTATGCTCACAATTACCATCATCTTTGGTCTGATAAGTATTTAATCTGTGCCATATAAGAAACGTATATGTTAGCTAAGAAAACAGAAAGTGAATAATGGTAAGCTGGCATCAAATCTTTTTTCTAAGTGCAATGACTGTTTATCATATCATAATATCTAAATTCTCATTTGTCTCTGTCATTTTGTCAATAAAGTTGCCTTAAAATAGAAAACATTAAATTAAACGAAAATAACTCAGAACATGTATAACAGCCACACTGAAATGGAAATAACTGAAGGAATATGAACAAAACCTTTTGCTATGAAGCATTAGTAAAACATACCTACTGTTTTTTAAGAAATATACTTAGAAAACAGTAAAGGGCAGAATACAAAATATTTAAATGCCTGTTGAAAAAGTATGTGATTGATGTTCCATGTTATGTGCTACTATATATATATGTGTGTGTGTGTGTGTGTGTGTGTGTGTGTGTGTGTGTGTGTGTGTGTGTGTGTGTGTGTGTAGGTTTACTATGATTTGCTGGATAGCCTTGTTTCCTCTTGCCTTCTTCCTGTTTATACAAACTGTTCTTCAATAGATTGTTTTCTGCTTTTCTGCACATGTGCCTGAACCACTGCAATCTGTTCCCTTTGACCTGCTTTGCAAATGGAGCTACTTTGCCTTCAGCTCTGATGTCCTCATTTTGTGTGTATCCTATGACTGAGGCAATTCATCTTCATCATTTCTAGCTTCCTCAACTGCTCTGTCCCATAACGTAGTACTGGTTGCACCACTGTTTTGTATGCTGTATTTTTCAGCTTCCTTGCCATTCTTCTGTCATATGTTACCCCTGATAATCTGTACCACTTGGCTGCATCCCCTCAAATTCTAGCTTTGACCTCCTCATTCAGAATTCCATCTTTTTAATGAGATCTACATGGCAGAAGCTGTTAACCTGTTCCACTATATTCCCTTCCATCTCAAGTCTCAGCTTCTTCTGATTTCCTCCATTTTCTGCCATTACAACTGTCTTATCTGTACTCCATTTCATTTCCCATGTGCCTTCAGTTTTGCATTCTATTACCCTGTCCTTTACAGAAGTTCTTGCTCAGAGTCTGCATGTATTGCATACAGCAGCTTTGTCCCCTCCTACCTGTTTGCTAATGTAGTCCATCACTAGTATGAACATAACTGGGATCAGAGTGTAACCCTGATATAAAACCCACTTTCCCAGGTACCATTCTGTGAGACTGTTTGTCTGTTAGTGATTAGGTCCTTATACATAGCCTTCGGTAATTCTATCAATGTTTCTTCAAAGGCTCATAGGTTCATAGGTAGGTACTAGGCTATCTGCCCGAAGGCATTTATAAACCTAGCCAGAACGTGTTGGCTTTTGCCACCCCCTTAGATTAGTTCCCTGTGCCTCTGTCCAGCAGAGCCAATGAAGTGTTACCCGGGGTAAACTTTCTGTTTCCTATCCACTCGTCAAGGTTTCTCTTGAAGAGTGTTAGTGAGGAGCTCTGCCTAATGTAGATTGGAATATTGTTTCAAAGCATGGGAAGTCTCTGGGACAGGAAACTATCCCTCCAGCATGTCCTATATATTGTTGTGGTGAGGTTTAGATCCCTCGAGCGTGTGGCTCGAGGGGATATGGTTTTCTTTAGGTGGAGCATGTGCATCAATTCTGGGTTGGACATAGCCTTGTATGTCAGGCAGAGATCACCTTAGGCGGTATGCAACTGAGTACAGATGAAGTTTCTTCAGTTGAGCTGCATAGGGCATCTGTTTGAGGCCATTGATCCTCTTGGTGAGGTACTTCTATGGTCTTTCCAGCTGTTACAGGTGTCTTGTAAGGTACATACCAAATGGGGCACTGTACTCAATGATGGGTCTGATGAGTGATAAATTGAGGGGCACAATGACCTCTTTTGATCTGGATGCGAACTCTTTTGTGATTAGGTGGGCCACATAGAAGGATTTTCTAACCACTTTGACAATGTGATTATCAAAGGAGAGATTACTATCTACTTGGGTCCCTAGATCCCTTATTGCATCTTACATATTTAGGGGGCTACCACCTATGTGGTAGCTTGTGGGTACTTTGCTTTTTTTTCCAAAGGGGATGATTATGCACTTTTTGGCATTTGGCTTGAGGCCATGATTTTGACACCATGTATCTGTCTCAGTGAGACCTTTTTGGAGGATGTCTGTGTCAGCTGGAGAGTCAATTATAGCCCCTAGTTTGCAGTCATCTGCGAACGTGGTCAGCCATAGTCCTCCTGTGCATGCCTGTACCTCTGAGATGTATATGCCGAACAGGAGGGGTCCTAGGACTGAGTCCTGGGGAATGCCACTTCTAACAGGTTTAGAGTCAGACCTAACTCCCGCAACTCTCACCATGTGGGTTCTGTCCATGAGCCAGATGGCAACCCATCTTGTGATGTAGGGGTCTATATTCAGGCTGGTGAGCTTGTCTATAATACCAGAATGCGGAATGGTGTTGAAGGCCTTTGCGAGGTCTAGGTAGGCTGTGTGTACCACCTTTCACTCATCTATAGCCTTGGTAACTGTCTCAAAGAAGTCCACCAGGTTTAGGAGGCATGATCTGCCCTTGACAAAGCTAAACTGGGTAGGGTCTAGTGTTTGGAGGTTCTCAATGTCTCTGTTAATGAGTTCCATGATGAAGTGCTGCATAGCCTTGCAGACCAAGCTACTCAGGCTTATAGGGCGATAGTTCCTGGGGTCTGTTGTGGCTCCACCTTTGTGGAGTGGAATAACCATTGCTGTGTGCCACTCTATGTGTACATAGCCTGTGGAGAGGCTGAGTTTGAACAGTGTATTTAGGTGAGGGGTTAGTTCGTCTTTGAGCGCATGTAGGATGCAGCCTGGGACACCGTCCGGTCCCATTGATGCTGTGTTTTTGGCTTTGGAGAGGGCTGATTTATTTTATTTATTTATTTTATTTTACATTTGTTAACCGGGCTGGTCTAGCTGGATACATATCCGTTTTCAGTAGAGGCCCGAGGAGAAAAGTTTAAAAGAAAAATTTAACCTGAGTGTCTGTGATTTCAGGAGCTCTACATTCTTCTGGTATGGTTATGGGCCCTTTTGGGGGTGAGAGGGGGGTGAAGTTTTCACTGAACCTGTCTGCCAGGATGTTGGCGATATGAGTCAGCTCAGTGTATTTTGTGCCATTCTGCACTAACTCTGAGCAGATCTGAGTATTGCAACTTAGATTCTTGGCATAGCTAAAGAATGCCTTGTGGTTATTTTTGGAGTCCTTGGCAATTTTTGTTTTGAAGCTAGCCTTGGATGATTTTATGAGGGATAGTAGTTTCTTGCTGATACTGATCAGGGATGTCTTCGCTTCTTGGGATTTTACTCTTTTCTGTACTAGCTTCCTCCTTCTGTTGTATAGCTTGTTTATGGCAGGGGTCCACCAGACTGGTTTCCTTTTCTTGGAGGAGTGAGTCTTGGTTTTGCTTGGGATAGCACGATCCATGCATTCTTGTAGGTGCCCATAGAATGCATTAGCAAAGGATTTTGCAGCTTGGGCAGCGTTCCCTGGAGCCTTAAACCAGGTTTCTGTTACTGCACATATATCGATTTTCTCCATACTGAGGAGTGCCTTGTGTGCATGCATTTTGAGGTTTAGACTTCTGGCAGTGAGTAGCATTGCCCTCAGTTTTTTGTTACTTGTGCTATTTATGGTGGTGGGTTTGTCTTTTGAGCCTTGCCTAAAAAAGGCACTATGGGGCTGGCAAGAGCCTTGGCCAGTATTCAAAAGCCTAAGGGTGACAGGCGCAAGCCATATCTAGCAAAGCAGCGTGGCTTGTCGAGCATGTCATCCCAGGTGGACAGACACTGGATCCCCTTTGAATGACACCAGAAACTTAGCCAATTGTTGAAATTGATAACTTTTTTCTTTATACCATGGTATCATTCTTGGTGAGGGCAGGATGTTACTCAGGGTCAGGGTCATATCGGCCTGGGCTACGTGATCAAAGAGCTTGGATTTCAAAACATTGCAGGAGTACCCAAATCAGGTTTCTCCAAGTCTATGAATGCTCAATTGAATGTTTTCCTCACCTCTAGCTTCTTCTCAACTATCTGTCTTGTCCTGACCTGAATCCAAACTGCTCATCCCCCATCTTACTTTCTTCTTCTGCGTTGGTCTCTTCCTCCTCTTCTTTCAATGCAGGCTGTGTTTAGGCCAGTACAACTTCTGTGTAGTTTTCTTCATTCAGAAGCTGCTGGAGGTATTTCTTCCACCAGCCTTTGATGTTCTGTTGACAGGTGAGCAGGTTATTGTGGGCATCTGTTTTGATGAGTGTCTGACTATCTTTATCTTTTTCTTTTTGCCTTGTAACCTCATAGCGTTTATTTGTGTCATCTATTGAGTCTCTTTCTAGAAGCTGGTAGAGTGCCTCTGATGCCATGTTCTTTGTTATTACAACTGCTCTGTTAGCCTCTTTGTTAGCTACCAGTATTATCTTAGCTGGGTCTGTCTTTTCTATAGGCCACTTTTTCCTGTACTTATTTTGTTTGATATCTTCCTGGAATTCTGCATCACACCTTATTTTCTTATATACCCTGCTTGTATAACTGGTTCTGCTGCATACTTTTTCTATAGCCTTCACACATGTTGTTTTGAGGTGCTGCCATTTTCCTTCAAGTCCACCAATTTCCTCTTTTTTCTGAGCTGCTAGAGCCCTGAGCAATTCCTTGGACTCAAATTTCTTGAATTTGCGCTATTGCATTTTCTCTCTCCAGTCAACTTCCAGGTCCTCAGCCTAGACTCTTTTAACATTATATTTTTCTCTGACCATTGCCTGTGGAAGATTTTGGTAATCAGTGGTTTATACTGTGAGCCAAATGTTTCACTGGATATGATTTTGCAATCACTGATTTTACCCCAATGCCCTTTCCTTACTAGTAGGAGGTCTACCTGAGTTGCATGTTGACCACTCTTGTATGTGATCTTGTGACAGTCTCTCTTGTTGAGCCATGTGTTGGCCACCTTCAAGCCACTGGACAAATTAAAGTCTACAGTGGCCTCTCCTTCTTTATTATTGTTGCTCCCACCCTATGTGGACCCACACAATCATGTCCTTTTCTGTCTATCCCAATATATACTTTCAGGTCACCCAGTATCAACATCAAGTCATGCTGCTCTGCTTATCTACTATTTCCTGCAACTGTTGTATAAATGCACTCCTTTCTTCAGTACTGCAAGCCTGCTGTGGGGCATAGGCTGAAATTATGAATAGTCCCTTTCATAAGGATGGAATCTGATTGCCATGAGTCTATTACTAATTCTAATGACATCCCTCATTGTCTTTTGAAGCCTTTCCATCATCACAATTCCTACAACATTTTTACTCTGTCTTTCTCCAGAGTAGTAGACCCTAGATCCCAAGCCAAGTGGCTTTGCTTCACTGCCCTTCCATTTTGTCTCCTGGATAAACAGGATGTTCAACTTCCTGCTTACCATCGTGTCATCCTCTTCCCAACTGCCTCCTGACAGTGAACCAGTATTGAGTGTAACAACCCCTTAGTTCACTTTTGACAGGTTGATTGGTTTTACTTCTAGCGTTTGTTCAACAGAGCTATCCCAGGTAACTCACACTGGGCAATTGGACACTGGCCTTTCAATAGCTTATTGTCCAATGGCTGCTGGGCTTTATGGCAGGCACTCACCAATCAAATGAGGAAAATACATCCCTCTCACTGTTAGCCTGGTTCACGGGGCACAGGTTGGAGTAGGCTGGGTCCTCAACCCACTTATCACCTTCAAATACCCATACCCATTTTTTGCAATATTAGTCAATAACTAGAGCCAATTTTTACACCATCAAGTAAACCTGTTACCCCAACATATCCATTAAGCAACACCATCAAGTAGGTTGATAAACATAAATGTGTATGGCATTACATGGAGCTCACTCTATCCTTTATTCCCTTCAGTGAGAGATCAGTGAATACAGCACTCCATCAAATGTAACTCATCTAGATGTTTTTAATATTCTTTCATAAGAGGCAGGACATTTCCCAATCAAATATGTCTTTTCAGCAAAATTAGAGTATGTCCTACCAGCAAACATATCTAATTCACAATATAAAACTAATCAACTAACTATGGGAAACAATAAAGACAATATACAAGCTTACCTTTAGCAAACAAATACTCATCATTGCCTGCTACCACAAAAAGCAAGCCAGTAACTCCTGACAGGATGGGCAGCTGAATGATTTTCAACAGTTTTGTATAATTATATTAATCAACATGCAAATGCCTTATAATAATGTGACTGTTAAACCAAGGGCTGAGCAATGGCAGCACTTCAGTAATAAAGGCAGGGTGATACTTTAACACTGTAAATAAAGCAAGTAGATGAGTCTCATAAAGGAAGAAGTTCATTTTATTGAATGTAAATGACACTGCCAGCGAATGTTTAATTTTTGAATCCTGATATTTAGGCTAAGAGAGAGAATTTGCAGGAGAAGTCTAAAAATGGTTATGTACCTGTAAAGGATGAAGGCACATCTGATCTGCTTGGTTGGAACTACACATTTAGAGAGAACCAGAACAGGCTTAGTGAAAGGTTTTATATTTAAAAGTCTTGTACAAATGTGTGAATGTGTGTCTGTATGTGTGTTTCTGTGTCTGTATATGCATTTGTATGTGCATGTGTGTGTTGGGGGGGGGGGTTAAAATATCATTTTCACCCGCAACCTGGACTCCTTGAACACTAGGCAGTATAAATAAAGTTAATTTGGAACAAGGATTAGAAAACAGTTGTAAATGTACAAATAAGGGATACATAGAAGTCAGATAATTATAATGCATAGTAATTAATTAGAAGTGCTCTTACATTAATTCACACAAGGTAATCAGCTAATTATTTTAACATTTCAAGCCATGCAGTAGCAGTTTTACAACAAAAAGTTTTATGTCGTTATCCTGTGACCCCCCCCCCCAAAAAAAAAAAAAAAACACACCTCTAGTACACATACAAGTGCTGCTTAAGCTTGCATTGGAGGTTATTACAAGTCATTTTCTGTCAGACTTCTTCTGCAAGACTAAACCATCAGTCTGGACCCAATTTTGACAAAGCTTTCTCTCCAATAAGTGTGCTAGATACGTTATATGATATTTTCTTTTATCTCTATAAACACAGATTATATCAATTCTCTGTCTAGTAATTGTCCTATGCTTACATATTGCACTTTAACTAATGTTATCATGTTTTCTGAATCCAGCAATCCTTGCATTTTTTACCTTTTAACACAATATTACATTTGACAAGTTTAGCAGCATGGTGACAAAAGGCTGATTATATAC
The DNA here is from genome assembly GCF_019279795.1 of Protopterus annectens. Taxonomy (NCBI): domain Eukaryota; kingdom Metazoa; phylum Chordata; order Ceratodontiformes; family Protopteridae; genus Protopterus; species Protopterus annectens. Next base: position 967,891,333 of record NC_056732.1, read on the forward strand.
TTCTAGTGGTTCAAATTTCAAAATTATTACATTCTATAAGATCCTATTCCTTGTTCTTCATTTGTTTAGCTGTTTCTGACTTTTCACGACTGATGCATTTGGCATGCCAGGCTTGTCTGTTAAGAAATGTTTCTTTCTTTCTTTCTTTTTTTTTAAGTTCTTGCAAACTCATACTAATTTTTTTTCAGTAATGCTGTCAATCTACCTTAGCCTATGCCATCTTCTTTTGTCTTCAATCTGCTCAAGCATCAGTGTCTTCACTAGTGAATTATGTCTTCACATTATTTAGCCAAATTATCTGAATTTTAGTTTTGCCATCAGTCCTTCTAGTGTATCCTCTAGATTTATTTCCTTAAGTATTGAGTGATTCAAATTTTTTCCAAGCCATGGAATTCTCTAAAGTGTTTTCCAACCCCCCAACTGTTCATAAGAATCCATTGGCAGGCAGCACAAGTGGCACAATAGGTATTTCATTTACCTTGGATACAGAATGCTGTTAATTCAATTCACATACCAGGTAGATTTTTTTTCTGACACTACATTATTGCATAGGGGGTTCTGCAGCCCTGAGTGTATCATTCTTTATAGTCAACATTAAACAGAGGTCCCATCTGCTTGAGTTGGTGGTAACTCAGGTGCATGTAAAGATCCCAAGACACCTACTGAAAAGATTATGAGAATTTCCCCAATTTCCTGGCTAAATTTTCCCTAGTAGTATAAATACAACCTTGGTTCTTACCTGATAAGAGGCCACTAGCCTAGTGGGATTAAACTGGTTAATAATGGATAAATAAATAAAATGACTTTAAAAGTATTTACCTTTGTTGACAAAACCTTATGCAGATTTGTCATAGCTCTCCTTCCAAAAAGCAAGTGCCTTTTCACTTCATGACTATGGTAACCATCTGCAGAAATCTTTGAGCCCAGGAGAATTAAATCAGCTAATGCCTCCACTTCTTCCAGATTTATTGGGAAATAATCGATAAGGCTTGATGACATGATTTTTTTTTTTATCTTGAGAAATAAGCCACCTTTTGCCCTTTCCTCTTTCACCTTCTTCAGCTGGCTCTTCAAGTCTTCCTCACATTCAGCTGAGTGGCATAATCTGCATATCTGAGCTCGTTCATATTTCCTCCCAGCAATTCTGATTCCAGCATCTGATTTGTCTAACCCAACATTTCATATGATATATTCAGTATATAAATCCTATAAGTATGGTGACAATATACATCATTTTAGAAATATTTTTATTTATAACTTTTTGGCTAAAACTAATAGTTTTGACAAGCAGAGTATCACTGATTCTAATTGTTCAATACTTGACTAAATGTCCATTTCTAGAACATTTAAAACCAGCTCAGATGCTTACAATTTTTATTATCTACAGGCAAAGCAGAATTTTTGTACTAAGGCTTGTTATTAACCCTTGATGAATAGGAGTCCAACTTAGTATTTGCTAGTCTGGATAACAATAAATGTCCTCCTAAAATAACAAGTTATTTAAAAGACTTATGGCCACTCTGGAATAACCATTTTCTTAAATTACTTGGCAATGCCCATTAAACTTGTCTAGTGACGAGGTTCTTGAAATTGTACTTAACATTGTTTACTTGAGGTTCTATCAACAGCATTATTAAATGCATTGTCAGCCATTTATAACCTTGCTTGTCTGCCCTTCCCACATGTCTAGTTGTGTTACTTAAGGGATTTTGCTTCAGATGAAGCTTCAACCTTTGTCTGCATTTCTTATTTTAGTCTCTGGTACTTCTTGTCATCAGCAATTTCTAATTCCATGTTCAACAAGTGTTCAAGTCTTTAGAATTCTGGCCAACTCAGTTCAGGATTCTTAGTATGTGTACCATTTGAACACCACCAGGTAAACCTCCAAATTTTCTTCCTTGCTTAGTTTCTAGAGGACATTCTGTGATTACAACTCCCAGAGAGATGGGCTGCTGTTTCATTGTTGTGGTAATGAATGGCTGTAGGCTAAGCAGGGGTTTTTCAGTAGATGAACATCTCTCTTGGAGAGCTGTTTTCAAAGTTACTAATGTTTTCTTAGTATTCACCAAGGCTTTTTATGATTTTTATATGTTTTTCACAGGACTCCGCCACTGCAGTTCAGTATACAGAGAGCTTTTGCTTAACATGAAAATAAACAACCACAAAATGGCTAAAGACAACGTTGTTCCCCATTCACTACCATAAGGATTCTTTTCTTTAAAAAGTCTCCAGGCTCAAGTGTTTGACCAGTTCAACAGCATAACCCCTTTAACTGCCATAAGGATTTCATAACAAATTCATATAGTGACACATGGCTTTTACAGTTCGTCAATTGCATTTGGCTTTTTTGACAGTACAGCATAAGTTCCTACTACTTTAACAGGTAGCATTCTATCTGGAGGTTTATTTTTCTACAACAGTCACTCAGTCCCTATTTTCATTTCAAACTGAGCTTGTATAGGTGCAGAAAATATCAGGCACTTTACTGGTAGTTTTTAAAATAATCACAATTTGAAAACAATATTTTATGTCTGCATTCTCCATTAATATAGCAAAAACATTGGGTAACCAATTTCTGTCTTGCATATCGGGTTTGGTTACAATGTTAGTGAAAACATGTTTAGTTGTAACAACTGCTGGTTAACATAAAACAAAAAACAAAGTTAATTTCCATTGGTCCTTTTTGCACAATGTTTTTAGACTCTATGCAAGGACAGAAACGTACGTGCACACACACCCACACACACACACACACACACACACACACACACACACACACACACACACACACACACACACACACACACACACACACACACACACACACACACACACACACACACACACACACACACACACACACACACACACACACACACACACACACACACACACACACACACACACACACACACATGCACACAAACTGAGAAGATGTGTAATGAGCTTGTAATCAGCACTCAAAAGTACAATCTCAAAATATTTGATTAATGTATCTATGCTAATATCACGAGTCTAATATCTTAGAGAATTCTCCTTATGCTGCTACAGAGTGATCTGAGTTATTGATAAACTTAGTATGAGACAAACGTATTTCTTCAGTCTGTCATTGCCATATACCCCCTTTTTCTCATTTGGCATATGTGGTGTGGGAGTTAAATCATGGAAAACTAAGTCCTCTGCAAGTATGACCGGTGCAAGGCAAAAGGCCAACATAACATGAATAAATAGGTAACACCAAATGTCAGTGTGTAAAAAAGGCACAAATTAAAACATGAGGTTTTAACACATAAGATTTATTTAGATAAATAAATTCTAGACCGGTTTCAGCCCTAAGGCTTTCATCAGTAGGAGAAAATATTAATCACATAGATAGTTCACCATACATATTTATAAGGTAAGCACTCCAATCAAAATTCTTCCCTTCATCCTGATGGTTTTCTGTGTAAAAAAAAAAAAAAATATGAAAAGAAAAATATACATTAAACATAATTAGTACAAAAAGTAATAATAATACATCATGAATTTATAAATGATCATTCAAACCAGGCAAAAACAAAGCATCCAATTTGATGATCTAATACTTCTCTTTCTTGTTAAGAATTGAATGCCATCCCTGTTTATTGGCTCTGTCAACATGGACCTTGTCAATGATTGTAAACTGAAATCTGGCAGAATTGTGATGTAGACAATGTCTGTATAAAGCATTGGTGTCCCTTTTGATATGCATGTCACTACGATGTTCGACATTTGCATTCTGAGAGGTTGTGATGTCTGTCCAACATAGAAAGCAGCACATGTACATGTTGCAAGATATACAACCCAATCACTGTTACAGTTCCCAAAGAATTTCATATCATATACATGGTTTGTGTTTCTGCTAGAAAAATGTTTGGATCTAAAAATATATGGACAAGAGGAACAATGTCCACAACTGTATGTACCCCAAAGCCTATCCCCCGTTATGGTCAGTTGGTGGCATACCATACCCCCGAACATCACTCTTTTGTAATGGGAGAAAAAGGAACCTAACATTTGCCTCTTCTATATCCATACTGACAAGTCTGTCCCAAAAGAGATGTCAATTCATCATTGGCACAAAGAATATTCCAATGTTTGGAAATTATGTTTTTAATCATATTAATATTGCATCCATATGTGGTAATTAGTCTAATGGTATCCACCTGGTCAGTTTGGCTTTTCTCCTTATATGTCAAGTGTGATGTTCTATCCGAGTTGGATGCCACTTGCCTGGCACCCTGGATATCAAATTCTCGGTAGCCCCTAGCTCTAAACCTGCCTAGCAAGTCATGCCAAGATTCCGTATAGTCTGTTTGTGAGGAACAAATCCTTCTTATTCTGAGGAACTGGGATTTGGGGATATTCCGGATGATGTGGCTGGGATGCATGCTGGTGACATGTAATAAGTTGTTATATTGGGGGTATCTGCGAAACGTTTCAGTTTTTAATGTATCATCTGGATTCCGAGTGATAGTGAGATCCAGAAAATTAATTTCACATAAATCACAAGTCAGTGTGGATTCAATTCCCCATTTGTTCTGGTTCAAATATTGCACAAACTCCAATAGATATCGTTGATCAGAACGCCAGACCAGCCAACATTCATCCAGATATCTGTGCCAAACATCCAGTTCCTCTATATAAATGTTATGTGTGGGATCATAGATCAATTTTTCCTCAGTGTGTCCCATGAAGGGTCTGCATAAATGGGAGCAAAAGATGCTCCCATAGCAGTACCCCTAGTTTGACAAAAGCATTCTCCCTGAAATTGGAATACATTTTTATCCAAGACATGTTCAGCCATGCAGATCAAAAGTGTGTTGAATCCCACTGGGTATAACTGGGCTCTATCCAGCCAATATTTAAGGGCTTCTAGTCCTGCCCAGTGTGGTATGTTGGTGTGCAGGGCCTTGACATCCAGAGTGCACAGCAACCATCCTGGTTCAAGTTGGGTGTCTGAAACCAATTGTAAAAATGGAGTGGTATCTTGTATCCTGGCTCGAATCATACCAAGTAATGGTTTGAGATATACCATCAAAAGATTCAGATAAAGGTTCAATTAAAAAACCTATACCAGAAACAATTGGTCATCCAGGGGGGGTTTCTGAAGGATTTGTGTATCTTGGGTAGGAGATAAAGTATTTGTTTCTGTGGATCCTTCACCATAAGATGAGTCTTAACAGATTCAGATATGATACCTTCTGAAGCTGCCAAACTCAAAAACTTGTCAATTTCCTCCTTAAAATTAGGCATAGGCATCTTCATGTAATGGGAAGGGTTGGACAATTGTTCTTTTCCCTCGCCCAGATAATAATCTGTGTCCATGATAATAGTAGCACCTCCCTTATCAGCCTGTATAATGACAATGTTTTTGTTATCTCTTAGTTCTTGTGATGCCATTTGTTCAGCACTGGACAAATTGTGTTTCAAAGGAAAGAACTGATCCAAATTGAAATGAATATCCTTAAGAACTGCCTGTTGGAAAATGCCAACATGTTTATTCATGGGTGGAACAAAGTCTGATTTTAAAAATCTGAATTCACTACATCTTTGAGAATGTTCCATAGATCCAAAGAACAATTTGAGATTAATTCTGCAAAAAAAAAAACTATTAATACCAGTAACAATATCAGACTCATCCACAAGGAATCCTGGCACATAGTTCAAACCTTTATTCAAACGTTTCTTTTGGTCATCAGTTATCACAGTCCTCGAAATATTCAGGATATTATAGTCTATTGAGCCGTAAACATCTGGATCAAGCCTTCGATAGTGTCTATGTTGGTGTTTTCTGTGTTTTCCTCCACCCCTCCTCCTAACATGTTTAAAGGGTGGGTTTGGCTTCTTTGTTTTTTGAGGACCAAGGACTCCCAGGTGTTGGTCACATCACTGTCTGTAGTGGATGATTCATCTGTAGATGTACTACTATGTGTATTAAAGGACCCTTTCAAAATAGGTATGGGTCTCTTTTTGTTTCTGCCCCATGTGACTTGTCTAGTTTCCATAAACCTAACTGTTTTGGATGTATCAATAGGTCTACCCCTTTGATAGTCGGTCTAGTCCCTGTTGAATTTCTTGATTTTTTTTATCTTTAATCTGTTTTTAAAAAACAAGTAGTTCCTTTGAAAGTCTGTTGAGACAGATGGAATATTGCTGGTGTCCCTGAAAAGATTTGAACTCCCCACTTAAATCCCTAACCTCATTGGTGTTGGTTTCTATGATCCGTTCATAGTATGAGCTGAGAAGCCATACAAAAGTCATAGAGGCCTGTTGTTGAGCTTGATACCATTCTTGCGTCAAGATATCATTTATCTTGCCCACAAGTGGTTGAATTTTAACTCTCAAACCCCTTGGGGTGATGTCTTTATTCATGTAGGCCTTAAAAAGCCTCAAATGCCAAATATTCATTTGCAAACTTGTCATGCCTTTACTCAGCCTGTTAAAAGTAAAGTTGCAGCCGTCAACTGGATCCATTTGTTGTTCAGTACCATTATCATGGGATATACCAAAAACTCCAATGTCATTTTTATCGGCACACAGGCCTTTAAGTATCATATCCAGATCCATGACAATAAGCTGCCCACCACTGCAAAAGATCTATTCAGATACAGAAGAACAACCAAAAAGAGGGCTTAGTTGTTTAGAAAGCACCAATAGATAAGGGAGCTCGACAAACAAAGGTGCTACTGATTTTATGATCATGTGGAAAAAATTCCGAACAAAATCACAACATAAGTTGAGATCAACAGAGACTGTCCGACCCACAGTGAGGAGACAAAGGATCTTAGGGGAAAAATGATCCCAATGAAAAGATGACTAAGCAATCATTATGTGAATAACATATTGTCTTAAGGATCAGGTCCCATATTTGTACAAATAACTAATTGAAGGTATTCAGGTATATGTTACACAGGTCTCTAATATATAAAAAAAGTGCTGCTAAACAGCATCAACACTGTAATTGGGATAATCCTAAAGAAAAAAAAAATATAAATATATATGTATATAGATATGTCACTATGCCTGACCCCTATTGTCCAACCTATAGAATTCTGGTCTTAAATCAAAAAATAAACAACAATGTCCATCTTAACAGATCATATATAGACAACAACAATAACTTAGCCATAAAGCGTGATTGATATAAGTATATATGTAGCTGAAAAGTATGTTGGGCCAAACATCTTATCCAAATATACAAAATTGTTGATCCTTATATAATATTTGTGAACATGTGTTAATCAGGTCTGCCCTTCATATACGTATGTATAAGGAAACTGGATGGGCTCATATACCTAAAAATGCCTAAAGCTAGATAGGTTCAAAATCATATGCTGATATGCCAAAACACTTCACTGAAATATATGGTGACTTTAAAGTGGCACCTGTATGTATTCCTTTACCTTCCCCATAGTTAGGAATATGATTCAAAGTGAAATCAACTCACTGGCTATATTCCAAGCAGGACCCCTGTTAGGGATTCATTCAAATATTGAATGCCCCTGTATTCATCTGGTTGCCAGATTAATCAAAGGTAATACGTCAAATAACCAATTTGTAAAATATAAATCAAAATCAACAACCCTAACAGCTGAAAAACTGCATACATATATTCATTTATGAATCAAAGTTAACCTAGATTAGTACAGACAGTCAGATAATAGGCCATCAACATTTAAGTGCTAAAATATAGAAATCCCGATTGTAAATGTATGCAAAGAACATCCAACACAATTCTAAAGTGACCAAAATTGTTCGTAATTACCAGAATCCCTGTTAAGAAATTATTCAAATGCAGCACTCCCAGCATATGCTTTCCATATTGGTAATCAACCATTTGCCCCCAATGATAGAGTATTCATTTGCTTAATACATAACCAATAAGGTCACATTTTAAAATAATATAGTAAAACACAAGCATATGAATATAGAAATGAAAATCCCACAAAAAATGTCCAATTATACTGTAACAGTTGTCACAAATGGCATTAGGAAGAGACAATGTAAATCCTGAATGTGTCAAGAACACTGAACTCATGTTCTGTGCTTACTTGCACTTGACCCAATGGGTTAAAACCCAACCAAAGCAGCTTAATAAGAAAATGTCCGTTGTTTTTATAGCACAACAATGCCAACGCCAAACAGTTTTTAAGCCCTCATTTGTTTCTCCAGTGAATCTCCAACAATGTTGCACAATAGTGAAAAAATATTCCCACTATAAATAAACTCCCTTGTTTGTTGCCAGAGTCAGATTGGAGGGCTTACATTATAAATATGTATGGTGAACTACCTATGTGATTAATATTTTCTCCCACTGATGAAAGCCTTAGGGCTGAAACCGGTCTGGGATTTATTTATCTAAATAAATCTTATGTCTTAAAACCTCATGTTTTAATTTGTGCCTTTTTTACACGCTGATGTTTAGTGCTGGCTATTATTTCATGTTATGTGGGTGTTAAATCAAAAATGAACATCAACTCTCCCGTATCAGCTCCTCCAATGTACAATTTTCTGTTCTATCCCTTGTCATCTATGTCACTGTCAAGTCTTTATCCCTTTGAACCCTAAGCAATGGAATTAAAAGATTTGTTTTCTTTTTTAATGAGAAAATTTGCAATCTGACAAATATTCACGCTGAAATTCATTGTTGCAGCTCATGTGGAGAGATTCATATTACGCCATATGCTGCATGACAAATAACATAAACTTCAATTCATTGCTTTTTAGGAAAAATGGGGGAGGTGAACACTTGATTGTATTTTGCAATAAATATTTTATATATATTGCAATAGCTATGCAGCTAATTATGCTCCAAATTTAAATAGCTACATTACTGAATTCTTCTTCCTATAATTACAAAAATTGCTTGGTAAAATGATATTATAATATAGTATATATAATATTATATTAGTATACTTTTTTATGAGAAATTATTTAAGGCTTATAAGAAGAGAATGCCCTGGACTCTGTGGCACCATGACTTCTGTTCAATAGCACTATCTTACTGTATGATGCTATTTTTATTGTAATCATTTATTTACTAATTTGCATTTTGCTTTTCTAAATCTAGTGTAATGTGAAATATCCACTGAGAGTTATGTATGCTTTTGAAGATTCCTGATTTTTTTCTTTATATACGATACAAATGTTGAAGCTGTTTTCATACTACTGAACAAAGGTCTGATGAATGAGTGTACGCAATACATGAATATTCTACAAGCTTACTGATTAGTCTAATTAACAATGATAAATGCCTTAATGCCACAGTGTGACAAGACATTTATCTACTTAAAACAACTTTTAAAGCTACTTAAACTTGTAAATGTTTTCTGACAAAATCTGAGACATAAACTAGCATCTAGAAAACGCTGACCATCCTTTAGGAACACTCACAAAAAAAAAAAAAACTGTACAAAACATTAATATCTCATGTAACAAGACATTTTCATAAAAAAGCCCTCTACAGCCTTCCTAGATTATTAAATGATGATTAACTGTACACTATGAATAACTGTAGTTTTCATAATAAGTATTTGCAAACTGTGCCAGAAAACACAGGGCACTTCCATAAAATACTTTAGATAAATCAGTAAATCAAACATTCTTTTAGAAGAAGAACAAAGAATATAAAGGTCCAGGGAATACATCATCCAGAGAGGCATGTTCAACAAAAAAGCAAACATTTCTGCACTCCTGGAAATCTTGAACATATCCATAAGAATGATATCTGATTTTAACATGTGAAACTTAATTGACTAATAGCTACCAAGCTAACAACATGATCGTATGAAATTATCAAAATTGTGGGTTCTGACTGTAGCACCATCATTCCATTGCTGCAAGTAGACATTTGCAGATAGATTTTAAACAAAAATTGATACATTTTCTCTCCACATGAGCTCTAACAATGAATTGCAGTGTTAATATTTGTATGCTCTTATTTTTTTTATTAGAAATGCAGTGTGTGGGCTGAGGAGTTGCACTTAACTTGTGTCCATTCTTAAACTTCACGGAGCATATCAAGGAACTCACTGACTTGTATGAGTAAGCACACTTAGTCCTTGTATCACTGGACATTCATCTCAACTACTTAGGGAGGTTATTAAGATTATTAGGAGTATAAAATGTAAAATCCTCTGTTGTTGCCAGGATAATGGTCAATCCATAACTAGCATGTTCTCTAATGATGGGGAACAAATAGTGTGATGGCCTCTCTACCCTGGGCCAATAATCAAGGAGCCTCAATCATCACCACAGGCACTGGTGAGAGATGGCCACTAAAAACAGGAATGAATTACTCAGTATTTTCAGATACAGCTCTCTGCATCAAGCACTGTTTCCCTCAAGAGCACACAGGGAACACACTTCGGACCAGAAATGGACTCTCTGTCTCTCCGGATCTCAAACAAGACTCACTTTGGAGCACTGTGTCTCAGTTCCAAGTAGTTGACACACCCCAACCTGGGTATTTGATTTTCACACAGCCATACTCCAGGAAAAGTCTGGCATGGATTTACTAGCGGTACTCCTTCTGCCCAGACTATAAGGTACCTACACTGACACCAGTCAACCACTCTCAGTCTCTTACAAGGGTTTCCAGTTATACTGAATAAAATCAATACTAACATAAATGGTAGAGTATAACCAAAACATCCAGGCTTTTCAGAGTGGCCAATGCATCACTAAAATAAGCACAAGTACTCACAAGACATTAAAAATATTCTGTAAAAGACCAACCGATATTTAATAATAAATAATAAAAAGAAAACATGAGAATAATAAATATCTAAATACAATAAACGCCAGAGTTTCTATCACAGGAGAAATAAAAATAACACAGTTGGACAGATTCAAGTAGATGCAGAAAAACAATACTTAACTAATCTCACTGTATTTCCTGACTGCCTAAAGAATGACTTCCCTAGTTAACTTAATCACTAGAGCACAGCAAGACTAAATGCTGAGATACTTACTTCCACAAGTCAAGGTGATGAGCTTCAAACTAAACTGAACTGAACAACTAACTCAACTGACTGGGTCACTGACAGATCTTTATATCAGGTTCCAAAGAAAACAAAATAAAACAAACTGTTGTGGGCGTTCCATCCTCTCAGTGCTGGTTTATATAATGACATCACATTTGATCACCTGACTCTGTTACAATACAAATTCAGAGCTTTGCTAAGATCTGTTGCAGTATTTGAAAATTATAGAACAGTTGCAAAAACTTCTACTCTTCCCTTCCAGAATTCTTTGTTTAAACATATACATTTAATCAATTATAATAACACTGCTGATACATTTTTAACATAAGCATCTGTACAAGTCAGTATGATAGTCAAATGACACTAAATTATTTACAAAACTCCAACTAACTATGCTGGCATATGTTACACATGCCCTGCCCTAATCTCCCTGGCACAGATGGTAATATTGCACATCATCACATCTAGTGTTACAGCAAAAATTATATGTTCGATAGGCACACAAATAACAAAAAGCATATAAAACTATCTTGAAGTTCATGTGTCAGATCTAGGAAACTCTAGATGCTAATGAGAAAACAAATGCTTATAATACACATTTTAAACTTACAAAATCATTTGTTATATCTTTTATATATTAAGCTTTCTTTAACTTTGTACATTTTTGTAACTTTGTTTATATATTACTTTATTACACAGACACCATATAATCATGTGCACTTTCTATCCATTTCATCTCTCAGTTTTCACTTTTTAAAATGGAACTTTTGTGAATCAATCTCTTGAACCTTTGCCTTATAACATTTGTTTGATAAATGTTTGTATTCTTGACTTTAATGTGTACTGCACAGAGTGTACTTGCTTATATACTGCAACAGATGGATGTCAGTGAAATGATATCTACAGGGTTTCCCTTCCTTCACTTTGTGATGTCTCTTTAACAAAATATAAAAAAGTGAATAACAATTCACCGCTCTCTATTTACACTGAATTCATCATACATTTTTACAAAGTAGACAATGTACCCATGGATAAAAATATTTGCTTATGTAACATTGTTTTAACAGATAATTCTCTATCTATCTATCTATCTATCTATCTATCTATCTATCTATCTATCTATCTATCTATCCTAACAATGTGCCTCAGTAGAGGGTTAAGATAAATATGTTTATAAGTTACAGGATGTACATACATTTATTTATCTATAGCCTATTTATATTAAAAAAGTCACACACTATATACACTAAAAATAAATACAAAACTCAAATCATAAAAAGCTATTTCCACTGAAATCAAATCTCTTCAAACCAAACTAAGCCCAAAATTAATTAAAATGTTGCCTCAAACTAATAAAAAATAAAACAACAAAAAACTTTCCTGCCATAGAAGATTGGATAGATAAGTCTGTCTATTGCCTGAGTACCACATTCTGTATCTTGGATTTTCTCAGCCAACAGATTCTGAAATACTGGAATCAATAAGCATGGGGCATTTTTTGACCTTATCCCTAACATTAAACCCATAAGAACAGTACACAACTCCACCTTTAAATAAAATGACCACATTTCAAAATATAAAATTCAAGGTAACCATAAGCTTGCCATGCCTTATCATGCTTTACCATGTAAATCCATTTACAACCCATCACTAAAAATTTATCATTGCCAAAGCTTTATTTCTCAGCCTGTCTTACTGTAGCACTAACTTAAAAAATCTTAACTCAGTCTTCATTAGCCAATTTACTTTTGTTACATATCAAAAACATTCATAGGATCATAAGAAGTTACTAGGCTATTGGCCCTCTGGCCCTTACAAGCCTAGCCAAGAATTTAGCCCATGCTCTGACAAATCAGTATCCAATGCCCCTATCCAGCAGGGACACAGGTGGAATCCCAGGGGTGTATTTTCTGTTACCCATCCCGTTATCCAGGTTACACTTAAAAGGGTTAATGAGGTACTCTGCTTGATGAGGAGAGGGAGACTTATTCCACAGAACGGGGAGTCCCTGGGACACAAATCTGTCCCACCAGCAAGTCCTATTGATGTCACAGACCAGGTTGAGGTCATACATGTGGGTTACTCGAGTGGAGCTTGACTTGTGGATATGCAGCAGTCACATCAGGGTGGGGTTTGAGATTGCTTTGTATGCCAGATAGAGGTCACCTCTGAGGAGTCTGTGTTAGACTGAGTAGAGGGACAGGACTTTTAACCAATCTGTGTAGGATAGATGTCTGAGGCCCTAGATTCTCCTGATGAGGATCCTCTGTGGTGTTTCCATCTGCTGCATGTGCTTTGTGAGGTACATGCCAAAAGGGGCATTGTATTCAATAATGGGTCTTATAAGGGAAGAATACAAGGATGTTATGACCTCCTTGTCCCTGGATGAGTTACCCTTATGAATGTGGTGGGTCATGTAGAAAGCTTTCTATACAACAAAGGCAATATGGTGGTCAAAAGTCAGTTTGCTATCAACCTGGGTACACAAGTCCTCCACGACTGATTGCTTGCTTAGACCTTGTTAATAATGTGATAATTTGTGGGGAAATCACTTTCCCCAAAGGGAATGATGATGAGTTATTTTGCATTCTGTTTAAGGCCACGTTTCTGGCACCAGACATTTCTTTGGGCAAAACCCTCTTGGAGGATGTCCACATCACAAGGGGAATTGATGACAGTGCCCAACTTGCAGCTATCTACAAACTTGGTCAGCCAAAGTCCTTTGGTTTTGGCCTGCACCTCAAAAAAGTATATCCCAAACAACAGAGGCCCCAAGACTAACCCCTGGGCTACACCACTCACTACAGGTCTACTGCCTGAGGTGGCTTCCCCTATTTTGACTAGGTGAGTTCTATCACTGAGCCAGTTTGCTATCCATCTGGTAACATACAGATTAATGCATAGTTGAGAGAGTCTATCTATTATACCCGAGTGGGAAATAGTATAAAAGGCTTTGTTCAGGTCAAGGTAGGCATTGTGCATCATCATCCTCTCATCCATGGCTCTGATGACCATTTCAAAGAAGTTGACCAAATTTAACAGACATGACCACCCCTTGATGAAACCAAATGGCATAGGATCAAGTGTTTAGAGGTTGCCAATATCTTTATTAATGAGGTCCATGATAATCCATTCCATGGCCTTGCAGATCAAGCTAATTAGGCTGATGGGTCTATAATTTCCTGGATCGGTGGATGCTCCAACTTTGTGCAAATAGATGACAGTGGCTGTCCTCCACTCAGCTGGGATGAAGCCAGTATTGATGCTTTTGTTGAGTAGTGTGCCTAATGATGCTGAAAGGTCCTGTCTGAGTTCATGCAGGTTGCAGCCTGGGATGTTATTGGGTCCCATGGATGCTGTATTGTTTGCCTTTTAGAGGCAGTAATGAATTGTTCCCTAGAGATAAGGGGAGGGGGCAGGTGCTGGGGGTGTCCTGATTTATGGCTAGAGAGACAGGGGGGTGAAGTTTTCACTGAACCTGTCTGTCAGCAGGTTGGCTATATCTACAGCATTTCTGTATGTGTTGTCCTTGACCACCAGCTTTGAGCAGATCTGGGTGTTTCCTTTGAGATTGCGGACATATGTGAAGAAGGCCTTATGATTGTCTTTAGTAGATGTGACCAGTTTGGACTTGAAGTTTGCTTTGGAGGATTTCACTGGTGCTCTAATTTTCTTGTTCAGGCTAAACAGAGATTTCTTCCAATTAGACACCTGTTCCTTCTTGGTCCTGGACAACATTTTTTTCCTTTTGTTATGGAGCTTGTTTATTGCAGATGTCCACCAGGCAGGTTTACTCTACTTGAGGAGGAGGATTTTGTCCTATGGGCTATTCCCGATTCCATGCAGTTATATAAATGCTTGTATAGTAATTTGTTGTAGGTTTGGACATATGTGCCAGTTCATATGGAGGAGGATGGGGCTGTGAAGCTGTTTATATCCTCCCTAAAAAGGGTCTAATCAGCTTTGGAGAAGTTTTTTTGTTTGACCCTAGCTGGGGGGTAAGGGGGTTGTGGAGATGGTGAATTCAAAAGTGACTGCTTTGTGGTCAGATCTTACCAGGGAGGATGACACTGTAGGGGTGCTGCAGGAGTTACTCATGTTAGTTAATAACAAGTCCAAGATATTATCACCTCTCATGGGGGTGTAGACCAGCTAGTCCAAGGCATTTGTGCTGAGAAAATCAAGGAATCTCTGGGAATTTGTGTTTTGGCATGAGTAGTACTGCCAATCTATGGTTGGATAGATAAAGTAATCTAGGATCAGGGTAAAAGCTTGAATCTTGATAGATTAGAAAAAAGTCCAGATAGGTGGAGTGGGCATCTTGAGTCAAAGTTGGGGGCCTGTAGCTACTATGATTTGAATATGGGTCTTGTCAAAGGTTAACTGCACCTGGAGTGTCTCCTTTGCATTATACAGTTTGACCAGCCTGGAGGTGTGTATGTCTTTAATATATATTGCAACTCCAACTCCATTTGCTTTGCTGCCCATGGTTTTGGGTCTGAATATATAATAGGATGAGTAACCTGGTATTGCTGGGATGCACTCCACAGCTTTGAAACAGGTTTCTGTGACTGCACAAATCTGAGCATCTTCCAGGGTTAAGAATTCTTACAATGAGTGCAGTTTCATGTTTAGACTCCTAGCATTTAGCAGCATGACCTTTAATTTGCATTTTGATGAAGTTATTTATGTATTTATTTATATGTTTAACATTTGTTTACTGGGAAATTTTCATGTTAGTAATTTTGACCTCATGGCATTGCCTAAAAACAGCACTATGGGGAAGGCAAGAGCCTTTGCCAGAAGCCTGAAGCCCAAGGGAGACAGATGCAGGCCATCTTTGGCAAAGCATCATGGTCTGTTGATCACGTCTTCCCAGGCTGTCAGGTACTGGATCCCCTTGGAATGACACCAGAAACTAAGCCAAATGTTTAACTCAATCATTTTCAGTTTGTATTAAGGCATCATTCTGAGTGACAGTAGAATGCTGCTTAAGGCTAGGAACATACCTGCCTGGGACACATATTCAGTAAGCTTGATCATGTCTCTCTTCATATAGTCCAGGGAGGTACATATCAAGTCATTCACACCAACATGGACTACGACAGTCATAACTGTACCTGTTGTTGAGAGACTTGAATGCATGAGTGATATGGCAGATTCTCGCACCTGACAAACAACTAACTGTGAATTTCTCCTTATCCAGCCTGGTGAGGGGCAGATCTGTGTCTCATAATGGAGTCTCCTATGACTAATATGTCGGGTTTATGTTTAGGCCTTAGTGGCCTTAGTGAATTCCTCCATGTCAGCAACTGGCTAAAATCTGAATACTATTTAAGTAGTTCCTATTTAAGGACCGCTCAGATCAGACTCTATCACCCTAGAAAAATGCTCGCCTTGCCTTACTCATACAATAATACACAACATCCTACACACTTAGATAAATTTATATATATTTATCCAAAGTCTTAGTCTCCCAAAGTCATTATGAGATCTCCAGTTTCTCTTATAATATGTTTATAATCTAATACTCCTTACATTGTACCAGAAGAGGTAATGCCTGAAATGCCAACTTAAATTTAGCAATTAAACACCCCTTCCTACCAACTAGAAATGTGACTGCACGGCCTCTGATATTCAGTAATGTGACGTCTCTTGCAGTCTGAGCCCCACATCCAACGTTGACACCTATGATCTTTGTAGTTTATGACTACTACACCATTCATCACTTTCAGTACTACAGCCTGCTGTACTGATGTACTGGAACAGGCAATATCAATAGTGTAACCAACTATAAGCTGGTTATTCACACTATAGTTTGTCCAGCCATTAACACGAGGTGAATTAACAATTTGTCTGCTGACTTACTTATCGACTATGGATAAAAAAAGAGAATTGAGACATTTGGCAGTGTATTTGATTACTAATGTCAAGTAAGGCTATCAGTGTTTCTCTCCTATCCCTTTGCTTGCCCTACATGTATGCCACTCATGTGGAGTGAACCTAACTATGGACAGATTCATAAATGTAGCACCCAGTGATGCAGGACTAGTAGACATTACGTGTGTGTACCAAGCTCCTGAGTGAATCATAAACAAGAGTATGAATTGTACAAATTCCTGAGTGCAGTTTTATCCAATTGTACTGTTACAGTAATTGAATTTGAATACAGTACCATACTGACATTAAAATTCTTAGCTCTTCAAAATATTCCTGTGTCAGATTTGAAAAGCATGACAAAAAAAAAACAGCAAGGAGTGAAAAGCAGTCTGAGCTTTTGATTTAAACTTTTAAGGAAGTAATGCTCATAAAACAATTAAGACAAAGCTTAAGTAGGCATAACATCTTAAAGACTTCAGCTTTAATGCTGAAAATGTTATAATGATGCAAGTTATGGTACCGAAAACATAATAAACATTTCAAGAATGCATTTGGTGTATGATCAGTGGGCTATAATTTTAGAAATTATCAGATTTATCAGAAACATCCTTTTTATTCTTACCACGGCCTCACTTCATTAAGCCTGTTTTAATTATAAATCCATAAGCAGAAGTGTGCTTTCAAAGTCACTGTGCATTGCCCATTTGAGAACTAATATAAAATATTTTGCTTTTCAACATCTGGCTGTTGCACTCATAACATGGCGTAAACGTGTGTATATTTTAACATGCAAATTAAAATACTGAAATTATGGTAGTTGCATTTGAATATCTGTGATATTTAGTGTGGGTTATGGCAATGACAATCATCAGTAAATCTCACCTATATATTTAGCATAATATTCCTAACACCACTTCTTACTATGATACTATGATTGCTCAGTTCTGGTAAAAATAATATTTTACTCTTCTTCATATAAGACATAAGATATTGCAATTTAAGGCTGAATTTTACAGCAGCAGTTACATAGATCATGAGCATGTATGTCCTGGAGGTCCTGCTGAAAGTGTTGATATACAGTCTGAAAACATGGTCAAATTATGGACTTTACTGTACATGTCATTGAGTTGTATTGACAGGTAAAAACAGAAAAACTGCTGTTACTTTTGTGCTCAACCTCCTGAGAATAAAAAAGTGCTCCTAAGCTAAGAGAGGCAATGGCTTATTAGACATGGATAGTGTGAACTGGTTGTGGCACTGATGATCAATGCTTATGGAAATGGATATTTGGTGCAATTCAAAAAATAGGCAATATGTGTTATATTTTGTCTCTGGCAAACATATGTGATATTTTTTTATAATAAGTTCAGTGACATATTAGGTAATAGGCTTTCATGAATATCTAGGCTTTAACTTGTACTAAAAGTAGACTTGAGCTCCTGGAGTTTTCTTATTTGATTATCCAACTAACCTGATCTTTATATAAAATATAGCAGATTTTGGCAATGCTATTCAGCTTGTTCTGCAAAGGTTGAAAAGTATAGTGTTTGCCCTTTTTTAGATAGCAGATAGGTGGCCTGGCCTGATTATTTTACCTTTTTACACACTGTTTCTGTAAATTCATTAGACATTTATCGATGATCCTACTTATCTAGCTTGATACTGGAGTATAAAACACCCCAGGAGTCACACAAAAACTTTAAAGGCAATGGAATGATTTTCTTAACTTTGGCAGGGAATGTTGCTAGACCAGCCACCCCCCCATGTCTTAATCTAGTCAGGACCTGACACTGGAATTATCCACTGCAGTGTCACCATAATACAATATGTGTGATAAACCAAAGTGAATGCAGGAAAGCATGTACTCTATGGACCCATTTTGAGTCCCCAAAAATCATACACACAGACAAGTCATAAATCTCCAGAAAAGATAGCATGTAATCCACAGGTCCAGTTCACATAAGCTTGTAACACATATAATGTGAGACTGTGAGGTACATGAGCAAATGCACAAAAATGAAATAAACACTTTTTTTGTTTGCAGGGACAAAGCCCAGTGTTTTTAAAGCAGTGGTATGCTTCTACCACTTTAATTCATAATTATCACTTCTAGGTCTTTGCATCTTAGGGAAAGAACAATCAACATGTAACACTAAATCATTCTTTCCATAGGGGTTTAGTCTCAGGGGCAGCAAAAAGACCATATACACAAGCACAATTAATTCACTCCTATATAGGTTCATAGGTAGGTACTAGGCTATCTGCCTGAGGGCATTTATAAGCCTAGCCAGCGTTTGTCGGCTTTTGGTGCCCCATTGATTAATTAACTGATCCTCTGTCAAGCAGAGCCAATGAAGTGATCCCAGGGGTGTATTTTCTGTTACCCATCCACTCGTCAAGGTTTCTCTTGAAGAGTGTTAGTGAGGGGCTCTGCCTGATGTAATTTGGAATTTTGTTCCAAAGCATGGGGAGTCTCTGTGACAGGAATCTATCCCTCCAGCATGTTCTATTTATTGTTGTGGTGAGGTTTAGCTCACTAGAGTATGTGGCTCACAGTGGCTTGGATTTCTTTAGGTGGAGCATGTCCATCAATTC
Organism: Protopterus annectens; assembly: GCF_019279795.1. Taxonomy (NCBI): domain Eukaryota; kingdom Metazoa; phylum Chordata; order Ceratodontiformes; family Protopteridae; genus Protopterus; species Protopterus annectens. Next base: position 967,910,814 of record NC_056732.1, read on the forward strand.
TGAGTTGGACATGGCTTTGTAAGTCAGGCAGAGATCACCTCTGAGTAAGTGATATGCCACTGAGTACAGATGGAGTTTTTTCAGTCGGGCTGCATAGGACATATGTTTGAGACCAGTAATCCTCTTGGTCAGTTACTTTTGTGGTCTTTCCAGCTGTTGGAAGTGTCTTATGAGGTACATCCCAAATGGGGCATTGCACTCTAAGATGGGTCCAATGAGTGATGAGTAGAGGGGCACTATAACCTCTTTATTTCTAGATTCGAACCCTTTAGTAATTAGATGGGCCACATAGAAGGATTTCCTAACTACTTTGGCAATATGATTGTCAAAGGAGAGATTACTATCTACCTGGGTCCCCAGATCTCTTATTACCTCTTCTGTATTAAGGGGGCTGCCACCTATGTAGTAATTCGTGGGTGTTTTGTTTTTCCCATATGGGATGACTATGCATTTTTTGGCATTTAGCTTGAGGCCATGACTTTGACACCAGGTGTCCGTCTCAGTAAGGCCCTTTTGGAGGATGCCTGTGTCAGCTGGAGAGTCAGTTATGGCTCCCAGTTTGCAGTCATTGGTGAACTTGATTAGCCATAGTCCTCCTGTCTTTGCCTGTACTTCTGAGAAGTATATGCTGAACAGTAGGGATACCAGGACAGAGACTTGTGGGACACCACTTGTGACTGATTTAGAGTCGGACCTGGAGCCTGCTATTCTTACCGTGTGAGTTCTGTCTGTAAGCCAGTTGGCAACCCATCTCGTGACGTAGGGGTTTATTTTCAGGCTGGTGAGTTTTTCTGTAATACTCGAGTGGGGAATGGTGTTGAAAGCCTTGGAGAGGTCAAGGTAGGCTGTGTAAACCACCTTTCCCTCGTCTATGGCCTTGGTGACTGTCTCGAAGAAGTCAACCAGGTTTAGTAGGCATGATCTGCCCTTAACAAAGCCAAACTGGGTCAGGTCAAGTGTTTGGAGGTTCCCAATGTCTTTGTTAATGAGTTCCATGATGATGCGCTCCATAGCCTTGCAGACCAGGCTAGTTAGGCTTATGGGGCGATAGTTACCAGGGTCAGTTGTGGCCCCTCCTTTGTGGATATGAATAACCGTTGCTGTGTGCCATTCTCTGGGCACATAGCCTATGGAGAGGCTGAGGTTGAACAGCGTGTTTAGGTGGGGGGTTAGTTTGTTCTGTAGTTCATGCAAGACGCAGCCTGGGACACCATCTGATCCCATTGATGCTGTGTTTTTGGCTCTTGAAAGGGCTGTTTTCACCTGTGCGTCTGTGATTTTTGGGACACTACACTTTTCTGGTATTGTTGTGGGCCCTTTTGGAGGTGAGAGGGGAGTGAAGTTTGCACTGAATCTATCTGCCAGAATGTTGGCAATACCAGTAGGTTCAGTATATTTAGTGCTATTTTGCACTAGTTCAGTGCATATCTGCGAGTTGCCACTTAGATTCTTAACATAGCTAAAGATGGCTTTGTGTTTATCTTTTGAATCTTTGGCTATTTTTCTTTCTAAGTTAGCTTTGGATGATTTCATGAGGGACCTCAGTTTCTTACTGATACTGATCAGGGATGTCTTTCCTTCTTAGGATTTGCTTTTTTTCTGAACTAGTTTCCTCCTTCTATTGTATAGCCTGTTTATTGCAAGAGTCCACCAAACTGGTTTCCTTTTCTTAGAGGAGTGAGTCTTGGTTTTGCTAGGGATGGCACGATCCATGCATCTTTGTAGGTGCTCATAGAGTGCATTTGTAAAGGTTTCTGCATCTTGAGCAGCGTTATCCTTTAGCGTGGGGGCTGTGAAACATATCACCTCTGTCTTAAGTAAGGTGAAGTTTGCTTTTGAAAAGTTTTTTTTACTGTGGTTTCCTTAGTTGGAGGTGGTGGTGGGATGTGGACATCTAGAGTGATTAGTTTATGGTCTGATCTAATCAGTGACGGGTTCACCTCTGGTGTGGAACACCTGTCGCCCATGTTGGTGATGACCAGGTCCAATATGTTTTCACCTCTGGTAGGGGAGTTTACCTGCTGATCCAGGGCGTTTGAGTTGATGAATTCCAGGAAGCGCTGGGCCTAGAAATTTGTACTCAAATAGTTTTCCCAGTGAATGGTAGGGTAATTGAAATCACCCAATATCAGGGTGTTTGGTAAGACCTTCATGTTTTCCAGTGTCTCCAGAAAGGTGGAGTGGTGGTTCTGAGTCATGGAGGGTGATTTGTAGCAGGCCAAAATTTGCATTGCAGATTTGCCCGATGTTAGTTGCACATTGATGATCTCAGAGGTATCATGCTGCGCCACTAACCTGGAGGTGTAGGTATCCTTGATGAATATGGATAAACCCCCTTCTTTTGTGTTTCGGTCTGTGTTCTGTGGCCAAAACGTGTGGTATGAGTTGTAGCCTGGTAGTGCTGGGGTGCTCTCTGGAGCCTTGAACCAGGTTTCAGTTACTGCACAGATGATGATGTTCTCCATACTGAGGAGTGCTTCGAGCGCATGCATTTTGAGATTCAAACTCCTGGCGTTGAGTAGCATAACCCTCAGTTTTTTGTTAATTGTGCTATTTACAGAGGTGGGTTTGACTTTTGAGCCTTGCCTAAAAAAGGCACTATGGTGGCAGCAAGAACCTTTGCCAGTATTCGAAAGCCTAGGGGTGACAGGTGCAAGCCATCTCTTGCGAAGCAGCGTGGCTTGTCGAGCATGTCGTCCAAGGCTGACAGTCACTGGATCCCCTTTGAATGACACCAGAACTCAGCCAATTAATGAAATTGATCATGTTTTCTTTATACTGAGGTATCATTCTTGGTGAGGGCAGGATGCTACTCAGGGTCAGGGTCATACCAACCTAGGCTACATGATCAGAGAGCTCTTCCATGTCTCTTTTTATGTAGTCCAGGGAGGTACGTCTCAAGTCATTCACACCAACATGAACAATGACAGAGTCATATTTGTACTTGTTCTAGAGTGACCTGAGTGCTTGTGTTATGTGGCAGATTCTGTCTCCCGACAGGCAGCTAACAGTAACCTTCTGCTTGTCCAGCCTAGTGAGTGGGACGTCAGTGTGCCTGACTATAGAGTAACCTATTACTAGTGTGTTAGGTATGTTATTTCGCCTTAAGGGCTGTGATTGTGCAGCACACTGATTTTGTGTTTTATATGTTGTCTGGTTTGTGACGGGAAGTGCAGGTTGTTTGGGTGTCTGCTTTAGAGGTCTCTGATGCTTTTGCAGGTTTTTATTTAGAGACTCCGAGTATGATTTTGTGTATTTATGTGTATTTTTTGCCAGTGCTGTTTTAGTAGGTCTGTGCAAGGCTGGAGTTGTGGTGCAAGTGTCAACCTTCTCCTCTTGACTGTCTGTTCTAGTGAGGCAGTTTAGCTTCCAGTTTGGCTGTATAATTGCATCTCTCACATATGTTAGTGTTTTGTGGTAGGAGGAGAGGGTTGTCTGTGTACATGAGGCAGTTGTAACATTGTCTCAGGATACCCAGATTCACCAGCTGGACTGAAGAGTGCACTTGAAGTTGCCCTTTGGTGATGCCTGAATAGTAGGGTGAGCTGCTTAGTCGTTTGGTTGGTGAGGGGTGAATAAAGAGTCTTACCCTCAGTGTCAGGGTATATTAGAGCTTGCTATTAGGTCTGAGCAAGTGCTGGGCTGTAAGATGCTTTTTGAGTACTTAGGTTGAGAGTTAGACTAGTTTCAAGGGAAAAACTGAAGAGGAGAATTAGTGGAGCCGGGAATAATTTAACTGTAGCTAACCGGCACTGCCCAGTGCTCAAAACTGTGCAAACGCAGTTTTTATAGTAGGGAAATGAAAGAGATAGAAATTAGCCCAAAATGGCCAAACAGCAATTAATACCACTGTATTTTAACTGATACACAGCAGTTTGATGCTTAAGGCTTTAATACTGCATTGCGCTGGCTTTTTTTTCTGGGAAACCATCTAAACAAATTGATTTTCTGTACAAGTAAGATTCTTTATTCAAAACTACACTTTAGGGGTATGCACTGTAACCTTAAAACAGACCTACTAACTGTAAGTAAATGTGTTTACATAAGTCCTAACTGACAGATTGTGAAAGTGATCTTAAATTATACATTTTGTTTACTCAAAACCATGCACACAAGTTGTTCCTTACAAATACTTTATTTAATAGGCTTGCAAGATTGCCTCTGCCATACAGCATCAAAAATCATCAGCTTCACTGTCCTTCTGCATCATTCTTCTAAAATTATCTTTCTTCTGCTAAAAGGATGTGCAGCCTCCAGTTTTTTTAATTGCAGACAATATATAAAGTGACATATTTGGGTGCTACTATGTACGTTGCTAAAACCATCTGTACCACTAAGCTTTCAGCCAGTGCTTACTGCTGAAGGAAAGGGGCACTTTTTGTGTCAATACAGTTCAGGCTTGTTGAAGCTATTATATCTTACTTGATAAGTATGGCTTTCTTACCCACAAGCAGCTTGTCTTCCTTTGAAGAAGGAAGCATTTAAACCTACTGCAACTGTCCCTTTCAGAATGACCCATGCTGACAACCTAAGCTGCTAATCTAAAAAATATCCTATCTCCCCTCTGTCATACATCCAACTGTTTTCTTTCCCATACAAAAGTGTACTCAAGGCATTTAAAGTTTCTGACTCTTTTGCCACTTTTTCTCTATAAATGCATTGGTAACTCTTACCCAACACTTGGTTGATGAAAACTGATTGTTTTTGATACTCAGAAACCCACCTGACACAGGTCTGTCCTTCTGCATTCACCTACCCCACCCTAATCCCCACCCATGTCCCCTACAACTACACTTATACCTGCATATGATCCTCCTATTACTACATAGACCCCCTCCCCTTTATGCCTTTATATCCACTCCAGTTCTTTAGACATCCTTTTCCTTCACCATGACTTTGTATACTTCAAGACTTATACCATCACTTCACGTTATTTAATTAACTTTATTTATTTAAATTAACTTTTTTGTCAACTTTCCTGAATTTATCACCTACTTTTAATCATCTAAAATACTTATTAATAATTTTTATTATGTCCACTGTTTCTCATATATCCATGTACCCCTCTACTCCCTTTACTGTCCATGTCACATGTTATATAACTCCTGTCTCATCAGTTCGAAAATCCCTACTCTTGCCTATTTTAGACACATTATCAGCCAACCCTACTTTAACAAAATTGCATCTAATTTATTTAACTTATTGCCCTAACTCCATTGCAGACATAAATCTGTCTACTTCACCAGCTACTCATTCAGGCTTAAATATAAGTCCAATATAAGCTTACCATTATGTCCTTTACTTTACTTACTTTACCAGATTATTTCCCTATGTATTGATCTACATCCTCATCCTGATCCATATCTCTCATCTCTGCCATTCCCCCCTTATTTCTTCTATATCGGTATCCCCAAGAAATGAAAAAAATCTCTATCAACATCCAAAGTATAGTAACCAAGTAACATAATTCTACTCCTTGATCTCTCATTGCTCTCATGACATTGTCATCCTCACTGAAACTTGGCTTAAGCCACATATCAAAGACTCTGACATTCTTCCACCAAGCTATAATGTTATATGCTCTGATAGATAAAAAAAATAAGCGGGTGGTGTAGCCATCATATTTTCAACACACTTTGCTCTCTCTCCCTCATACTTAGACCCTCCCTAAATGTCACCTTGCAGAAATACTATTTTCTAACCTGAAACTAAACCATTATAAAAATCTATGTATCGTTGTCCTATATATCCCTCCAGGTAAAACTATTCCTATCATGGAAGACATCCTTAACTGAAAATCAAATTCCATATCCTATGAAATTACAATCCATGGTGATGTCAACATCGACTGGCAGCACCTTTCAACAGGCTATGCCATAAATAGCATCAACCTATATAGAGTTATACAATGTATTACCTACCATACTCAACCCAACAAAACTCAGATTCTGGCTCCATTCTAGATTGGATCCTAATTTCAAATGCTAAACAGTACCGGATTCCGAGAACCCTCCCCATGTCACTCACTGACCATTGTCCCATCAATGTCCAAAGGTTAATAAACTAGAACTCCAAAGATCTGCTTCTTAATGAATGCCATAACCTTATCAACTTTTAAACTAATTTTTTAATCATTTTTTTTGAATCCCTTAAGTCTAGTTTTTATACCTCACCACTGGATGATGCTGTTTGTTCTTAAATTCTATTCACTGTTTTTCAATACTCTAAATAGTCTTGCACCCATCATTAGTAAACATGTTAAATTCATCCAAACTGTCTGGCTATCCCACACTAGTCACACAGTAATGAAAAAGAGAGACAAAGCTTGGTGAAACTGGCAAAGAACAAAACAAACATAACACCTCACTAACCTTGCTAAAACTCAAGTCACTGCTGATAAAAAAAAATATGACTTACATTCACACACAAAAAAATGGTCCTCTGTTAACAGAGTCTTAAATCCTGTGACTCCTACTGCCCCTAATCCTGGCCATAAAAAAAGCTAATAAATTTAACTCCATTTTGTAGACTCTATTGCTACCCTATCACAAAATCCCATACAAGCTCACAACAGCCCTGATGAGATTGTCACTTCCAAAAAACTCTTTTCTCCTTAAAGACTGGATTTACCTTACATATAAAACATATAAAACATCTGCTCACTAAGGTCAAGCCCTGCAAACCCTAATTTGACAACCTTTCACCAGCATCCCTCATTCTGGAATTATAGCTAAACTCACCAAACTAGGTATAAATCCCTACGTCACAAGATGGGTTGCCAAATGGCTCACTGAAAGAACCCACACTGTAAAAGTTGCTGACTCCAAATCTGACTTCAAACCAGTGACAAGTGGAGTACCACAGGGTTCAGTCTTGGGACATCTCCTGTTTGGCATCTACTTCTCTGAAGTACAGGCTAACACAGAAGGCCTCTGGCTAATGAAATTCACAGATGACTGCAAACTAGGAGCCATAGTTGAGTCACCAAATGATGTGGACATCCTACAGAAAGGGCTCACTGAGACAGATGCCTGGTGTCCGAGGCATGGCCTCAAGCTCAATGCCAAAAAGTGCATTGTCATCCCCTTTGGTAAAAATTCTGTACCCATGAACTACCACATAAACGGCAGTCTTCTTAATGCTGAATGTGTGATAAGAGACTTTAGGACCCAGGTGGACAGTAGTCTCGCCTTTGATAATCACATTGCCACAGTAGTCAGGAAATCCTTCTATGTGGCACATCTCATCAAAAAAGGGTTCTCATCCAGGAAAAAAAAGATCATTGTTCCCCGCTACTCAGCACTTATTAGACCCATTATAGCGTACAACACCTCTTTTGGAATGTACCTCACAAGACATCTGCAGCAACTGGAAAGGCCACTGAAGAACCTAACAAAGATGATTACTGGCCTCAAACAGATGCCCTACCCTGGCCGTCTCAAAAAAACTCCAGCTTTACTCTGTAGCATATCGCCTAGCCTGAGGAGATCTCTGCCTAACATATAAAGCTATGTTAAACTCAGAGCTGTTGGACATGCTACACCAAAAAAAATCCCAATCGCTCCGAGCTACATGCTCTAGGGACCTAAACCTTGTCACCACAATAAATAGGACATGCTGGAGGGATAGATACCTGTCCCATAGACTTTCTATACTCTGGAATAAGGTACCCATCTATGTCAAGCAAAGTTCCTCATTAGCACTCTTCAAGAAAAATCTTGATGAGTGGATGGGAAATAGGAAATACACCCCAGGGATCACTTCTGTGGCTCTGCTCGACAGGGGCACATGAAATTAACTTTCTTGGGGGGCATAAGCCAGGGAACCTATGAACCTATAACTAAAGCTTGCAGCTACTTCCATTGCCTATCCTGTCTCCATCTTGATCAATAGAGACATTCAAGAATCACACATCCTGTCTCTCTGGAAAAAATTCCACATCATACCACCTCCTAAAGGTGATAACTCCTGTAAAATAACAAAATTAAACCTGTTGATATCTTACCCCACCCCTCCAAAATCAAGAAAAGTGCATACATCAGCAAATATTATAATATCTTGTTCAAGAAAAACTACTAACCTTTAACCAGCATGGTTTTTGCCCATACCATTGTACACCAACTGACCCGGTTGCCTTTGTAGATAATATCACCAATGCTAGAGATACTAATAACTTCGTCACTTCCTTCTTTTCAGATCTCTCCAAAATATTTAACACTGTCTATCACTCCAAATTACTCTCTAAAATGTCTGCACTTGTCTGATACAACAGTCTGTTGGTTCACTAGCCACCTTTCTCACCAACAGCAATTTGTAAAATGTCTCTCTATATACTAATCTTTTTTCCCACTTAATATGGGTGTGATCTAAAACTTTATCCTTGGAACTCTTTTCAGTAACATCTTTATTAACAACTTACATACATCTCTGAACAATCCTCCCACATCCACTACACCTACTGCTCTACCCTCATCTGCTCATCAAACACTCTTCCCCTTTTACACCCCATTCCCTAAAATGCCTTCAACTCCATTGAACAATGGTTATGTGAAAACCAACTCTTCCTAAATGTCAAGAAAGCCAAGCTATTACAATTTTTCTCCAAGTCTCTAACACATCTGAAAAACAGGTTCAAAACAACTTTTCTTAAGTACACAGATATAGAAGTTATATCTCTTACCAAATTAGACTAGGCATCACAATTAATAATCAACTGAAATTTGAACTTCAGTCACAAAATTGTTTAAAAAAATAACAAAAACTCAGTATGCTCTCCAGATCCAAAAAGTCCTCATCAACTCCTCTGAGGCTATTCATTCTGCAGGTATGCAGAAGGTTCATCTTAGTGGGATCCAAGAATGTCTTGCAAGTTTGGCATAGGTGATCCCTTCACAGTTTGAAGGAGACTGAGTTCAGGGGTTGAGTTTAGTAGTAATCTGTGTAGGGCATGTTGCTTATGCCCTTTATTGTTTTTGTGAGCAACGTATGTGAATGTGTGTGGTCAGCCATATATACTGAAGGGGTGTTGTACTCAATGATTAGTGTGAAGAGTGACAAATACAGTGGAATTACCACTTCCTCAGACTTCAATGCCATAATCTTACTTAGAAATTGAGCAACATAGAATGATTTTGTTATTACTGGAGATGCATCACAGCTGATGGCTAGATTACTGTCTACATGTGTTCCCAAACCTTGAATACTGAATCCACTCTTAGGGGTGTGTTATTTATGAGGTAATTTCTAGGGGTATCAGAGTTTCCAAGCAATACTATTATACATTTCTTGGCATTGAGTTTTAGACCATGGTTCTGACACCAGTTATTTGTCTGACTCATCCTTTCTTGGAGAATATTTGTACCTTGGGGCAAGTATATGACTGCACCTATTTTGCATCAATCAGCAAACTTGGTCAGCCACTGTCCCTTGACATTAGCCTTGACTTCAGAGACATAGATGCCAGAAAAGAGTGGATCCTGCACAGACCCATGAGGAATGCTGCTAGTGATCACCCACTTTGTGGAGATTGACTTTCCTTTCCAAATGTCTTTGGTCATGTCTGACAACCACCCAGCTATCCATTGGGTGACATAACAGTTTATACCAAATTCCATGAGTTTGTTTACAATGGCCTAAGTGGGGTATTATATCAAATGCCTTGGCCATATCACGACAGGCAGTATACATCATTTTGCCCTCATCCATTGCCTTGGTGACTTTCTCAAACAAGTCCACCAGGTTGAGCAGGCATAATATGCCCTTTACAAACTAAGCTGGGCTGGATTCAGTGTCTGAAAATTTATTATGCCATTGTTAATTATTTCCATGTATATGAGTCTAATCAAGCTTATAGTCTGTAGTTTCTGGGGTCCACAGATGGTCCTCCCTTGTTCAGAGGGATGACTCTTGCAATTCTCCATTCACCTTGCATGAAGCCTGTCTAGAGGCAATGGTTAAATAGCTATTCTAGTGCTCCTGATAGGTCATACTTCATGCTTTTTAGAAGGTATCCTGTGATTTTATTGGAGCCCATTGTTGCAGTATTCTTGGCCTTAGAGAGCATGTCAAGGACCTGCTCTCTAATAATAGTGTGGCGGGAGGTGTTATTGTCAATGGTATTTCCAAAGGGCTAACACTAATTTAGAATTGTACATACAATAAAATAATAACATAGAACAGTGGATATAGAAAGAATATATCAATAATGACTAGACTCTAATAAATATAAACAGTAGTGCATTACTAACTAATCTACACTGACATTATAATATTAGAAATGCAAAGGAGCAAATGAGTAGTCCACTGGCATAGTGAGAAGAATGCACAGCAACATAGACTAGAAATATGCCTTTACAAGTTTATTTTTGGCAGCAATTATATTTAGAGGTAAGTTTAGAAGAGTGGACATAGAGCAGTAGATGAGAAAGGGGATCTGATAGACAAAGACAAGGAAAAATTATACTGAGTTAAATTGAAACAACTCACTACCTAAAGAACTTGCACAGCTGAAGTTCACTTGCAGTTGCAAAATTTAACAAGGAAAAAATATACTGAGTTAAATGTATGTAAGACAAATTCATAGACTCAGACTAATAATTTAATTTGTTAAGTCATGCACTAGTGTGTTCTGTTTGTAGTGTTGAAACTGCTGGAAGGATACCCCCACTCCATCCCCACTTACTCACAGGCCTTTTACTGCTGAAGGTGAAGCTACATTAATACTTCAGCATATTTTACTCTTATCAGTGTAATAGATCCCTGGAAAAGACAGTGAAAAGCCCATAACTATAAAATTATATGCTGTGACTCAGGTCAGGTTTTTAGACTTCAGTCACTTTGTCTTTATATTCAGGAACATTTCTACCTCGCTGATTGTTTATGATGCTGTGACTCAGGTCAAGTTTTTAGAGTTCATCCACTTTGTATTTGTATTCAGAAACATTCTACATTACTGATCGTTTATGGTGGTAAACCATCTGCAGGTTTTTTCCCACTCCATTCTCTCCGCTCACTCCGCTCCCCTGCCCTTCCCCCATATCCCATGTAAGACAAATTCATAGACGCAGACTAATAATTTAATTTAAGTCATGCACTAGTGTGTTTTGTTTGTAGTGTTGAATCTGCTGGAAGGATATCGCCACCCCTACCCTCACTTACTCACAGGCCTTTTACTGATGAAGGTGAGGCTACATTAACACTTTAGCATATTTTACTCTTATCAGTGTAATAGATCCCTGGAAAAGACATTGAAAAGCCCGTAACTATAAAATTAGATGCTGTGACTCAGGTCAAGGTTTTAGAGTTCAGTCACTTTGTCCTTGTATTCAGGAACATTCTACCTCACTGATTGTTTATGATGGTAAACCATCTGCAGGTTTCTTCCCGCTCTGTTTGCTCCACTTACTCCGCTCCCCTACCCTTCCCCCATTCCCCACCCTCCCCCAGCACCTCTACTCATATCCCAAGCAAACCACGCCCCCTCATTCCTCTGATCCAATTATATACAACTCTATCTTGTCCACACTCACATTTCATTCACACCTTACCTACTTTTATTTAACCAAACTTATCTGCTTCCCCTTACATCCATCAGCTTGAATTCTCATCCCCCACTATAATTCTTTGCATCTTACTCTGTTTTGCCATGACAATATTATCACTGCCTCAGACTGTCTTGCATTAACTCCAGGCTCACCACCTTCTCTTCTATTATATACATAAACTAATATTGTGCCATAATTGTACTACTGACCAGTCACATCTCCCCCACCCCTCCTTATCACAAACCACAGGGCAAACTTCCTAACTACATTGTCAAAGCCCACTGAAGTCAAAACATTTCCAACCTTACCTTCAGCTGCACCGATATCACTAGATAACAACATCTCTGTTTATACCTGATATTACATTCTAACACATAAATACCATATTTACTATTGTTAAACCCACTATCACAGTTGACATGCTTCTCCTAACCTGCCTAGCTTCTTTAATCTTAATTCTCAACCTCACTACAGCTATATCCTTGCTAACCCCCACACATCAATACACATAAACAACCTCCTCCAACCATCATCCCAGTAAACAACACAGCTTCTCACATATCTCCTCTCAGCTTTTCCCCTATACCCTCCCATATTATTCAAGCCACAAATTGGCTTCTTCACCTACAAAACCACAGTTGACACCAGTATCATAACCTAGGGATAGAAAACACTCCCCATGGTACTCCTTCCTCATTACCTACCTACTCAAATGTGGAGACATACATCCTAATCCTGGCCCACCTTCTAATCCTAACCAAAAGAGTAACCCCCAAAAATGTAGACATACTTACACTGAACCTTAGAAATATATGTAATAAAATAACCTCATTGCATGCCTTGATTGATCAAAATAAACTGACATGCTAGCCCTTACAGAAACATGGCTAATCCCCGGTGTAAAAGGCTGAGAAATAATATTTCCCAACTTTGCAATAACAAGAAGAGATAGATCTAAAAAAGGGGGTGAGATAGCACTTCTATATCCCTCTACACTCAACAACACACCCTGCACCGGTAATATACCCACCTTTTCCAATGCTGAGGTACTAATTTCCTTTTTGAACCTCAATATATCAAAAATAATTTGCATAATAGTAATATATATCCCACCAGGTAACAATATCCCAGTGTTGGAAAATATTTTATCCTGGACATTCCAAACAATAAACCTTGAAACAATAATCTTTGAAGACGTAAATGTAGATTGGCAAACCATAGCTTCCATCCCCCACAAATAATATACATCTGTATGTTTTTTCTCAGCTTATCAATGCTCCAACAAGATACAAAAAAGATCTTACCTGCCAATCTACCTTAGACTGGATTCTTGTATCCCACCCTGCCAATTACCCCTCTTCTGGTACATTGTCTAACTCCCTGAGTGACCATCTACCAGCTTATTCTCTTAGAAAAAACTCCCAACAACTAAGAGTATACATATAAAATCAGTTAGGAACTCAACTAATTTTTGTCAGCACAAATTCAGGAATCTCCTACAGGAAATAGACTGGACACCTCTTAACAACTACACATTTATGCTGCTGTACTATACTTTAATAACACCTTCTTCACATACTTAATACACTAGCTCCCATTTGTATGAAAAGAATCAAAAAAGAACTCAGCACCATGGCTCTCTAAGGAATGTAACCACTAACCACCTGATGAAGCAAAGGGACCTAGCCTGGTCAACCTGGAAACAAAACAAAAATGAACACAATTATGTTCATTTCAAAACACTACGTAACAAAGGGACAACACTAATCAACAGAGATAAGAAGTCATATTATTCCCAGCTTCAACTCCAGCATAAAATTAACCCTAGTAAAATTGGCACTCCATATCTTCTCTACTTAACCCTGGAAGAAATGGAGAGCACACCCTATTACCAGATACCCCTCCATCACAAATAGCCAAAAACTTTAACAAGCACTTCATAAAATCAGTTTCGGGCTTATTAACTAACACCCCTAATGCTGGACCCCCCACCCTTCAACCTATTCAGACACCAACCCCAGGCCATCAGCTCCTTCTAACCCTGTCATTACTAACCCCCTACTCAACAAAATGTCATACATACCCCATTCTCATTTCAGCCCATACCCACTGACACCATTAAGAAACTGCTACAAAAACTAAAACCCTGCTTACCTCATCTGATAATCTCTCGCCATACTACCTCAAACTGTCTCCTGACTCAGTCGCCTACCCAATCAGTAGCCTTATAAATAGGTCTTTATCCAAATCAGAAGTATCTATCATATGGAAACAATCTGACATCACCCCCATCCACAAAGGAGGCAACTGTTATGATCCATCCAATTTCTGTCCTATATCCATCTTGTCACCCATATCCAAAATTCTCGAGAGAGGTATCCATTAGCAGGTAATACGATATCTACTGCAAAACAATCTTTTAACCAAATCCCAACACGGCTTCCGACCTAGACACAGCACAGCTACAGCCCCATTATCTTTTACAGACACTGTGAAAAAGGCCAGAGATGCAGGATGCTGTACAGCTTCAGTATTCCTTGATCTCTCCAAGGCCTTTGACACAGTGTCTCACCCCTTACTTTTGACACACTGTCTAACTTAGGCTTCTCACATAACACAGTAAAACAGTTTCAGAGCTACCTCAAGGATAATAAACAAGCAGTGAAATGGTCCCATGAACTCTCTCCCTTCTTCCACAACCCTACTGGAGTCCCCCAAGGCTCCATCCTAGGACCCCTACTCTTCAACATTTTCACAAACAACCTTAACACTACCTCTCACCCTGGGACCCTCATTCAGTATGCTGATGATTCCACCATAATCTGCACTACTCAATCACTACCAGAACTACTTTCAAAAACTCAACAGTCCATTACTGCAATCGAATCCTGGATAAGAAATGCCCAATTATTTTTTAATCCAAAGAAGACAAAACTAGTACTCTCTCATCACAAAAATACCTCCTCTGTTACTGATCATTTCAACATCCTTGCATCTGACAACATTGTCATTGAAATAGTGCATGAAACCAAACCTCTAGGTGTTGTCATTGACAATAACCTTTCATTTGACCCCCATATACAGCATAATATAAAGAAAACTCATTAAAAACTGGGACTCATATAGAAACAAACATTTCTTTACTACAGCAACCAAAACTACCCTTGCAAAAACATTTTTACTTCCCTCCCTTCTTTATGGTGGCCCCATCTTAACTAACTTATAAAATTCTACTCTAAGCAAGTTGGAACAGTGCTACAACAAAGTTGCAAGTTTGTCATAAACTCTAAATATTACACACACCATTGTAAAGCACTCCTAGAATTAAACTGGCTTGAACACCCCAACCAACATGCCTTTATTCAGCTATCCACCTTATACAACCTTAATTTCAAGCTTACTGCCTGCCCTGCACTAAGCAGTCTAGTCAAACCTTGCACACCAAAAAGATCCCTATGATCAGAAGACAAACCTTCTCTTAGCTATCTCAAAACCCACAAGAAAACCTGGTCACTGTTTGTATTCATACTCTGTCTCTATACTTTGGAATTCACTACCTCTAGCTACCAGGTCTATGCCTGCACTAACCCATTTCAAAGCCTCTTTAAAAATCATCTCAAAGATACATGGCTCTGCTCCTGCATACATCCTGCCTAACGCTCAGGTCTTCCTCTTTCAGTCACTTTTCAGTCCTTCACAGACTGCAAGATCCTAAGGCTCTTCTAACTCCTTCTCTGTTTCCATACCATATCCTTAAGCTACTGTTCATGCTTTATTGCTTCTCTTCTTCTTAACTCTCTCTCACTATCTATCTGCATCATTAACTTTCTGGCTGCTATTTTCCTAACTGAAACTAACATTCTATTTTGCTTGTACTATTACAGTCAATGTCACACATTGCACTACCAAAGTACTACTTTTTTGGACACTGTCTACATCATATATGATGAGAGTGACTATTATCATCTCTAATGTTTTAACCGTATAGAATTGCCTAGATGTGTAGTAATATGTTATAACATCTTCTAGCAGTTTGTTCTTATAACATATTTTTTTTGTATAGTATTTCTAATGTAATCCTTATTGTATTGGATTATACTGTATTTGTATTGTACTGTATGTGGAGCTTTTCTCCCCGGGCCTCTGCTGAAAATGGGTGCTGTTGACCCAGTCAGGCCACCCTGGTAAACAAATGTCAAATAAAATAAAAAATAAATGACAGGCTTCTGGGGCAAGTAGACTTAAGGAACATTTGAACACTGTTTATGCTGACACCTGCATAAGCACAGCCTTTGATTACAATAGCAGTTAATGATCCATGCGATTGGAATCAGAAATACAGAATATGTGTTTTATTCATATATCTGTTTTATTAGCTAAATAGCAATCTGTCTACTTGCCACACTATGTATTTTTCTTTTTCTTGTCTGCCTCAAGGCAAATTGTACTAGTAAATGGAAACACAAAGACTGTCTTGTAACTTTGTAAGGACTTTCTGTTGATCTCATTCAGATTTATGCAAGTTTGGATGGAGTGGATTAGAATTTTAAGGAACACTTGTTAAGTAGGTGGACTCAAAAGGCAAATCACATACTCATTTGTAAAAGGAGTCATCAGAGAATATGGGTTCTGAGATCTTATTCACAGTTAATCTCACTCTGACCATGACAATTTTCAGGAGAAATATAAATAAGCATATGTTTAAAAATGTATCAAATATTCAGTAGATGTATGCTTTCTGGTATTAGAGTTCTATTAAATGCACACTCAGACTGTCACTGTGTTATAGCAAAACGCACAACCTGATAATGTACTCCACTTTGTTTGAAGTTATTTTCAGTCATTCCTGTTGCCTTGGTGGTCAGCCACCCTTGCCTCATGAGATATGACCCGCTGGCAAATTCTGACATCGATAGCTTGTCTCTATTGTGCAGGTGTTAGTCATTATTCTGTAACACCTACGATAAAAGCAGATGATCCCAGCAAAAACTGAAATTCGTTGCTCATAGTGTGCGGTGAATAAAAACAGGCACACCTTGCAGTGAAGGGAAAGGTCAAGCAATTGTTTGCTAGCCTCTTCTTTTGTTTTGCAGCATTGTTTGTTAACCTGAATGAGTCACACACACATATGGATGAAACCTATAAATGAGTGTGATGCATTTTCCTTAGTAATGTGCTTGACACTTTGCCATAAGACAGTTTACTTGCAGATGTTGCTCTGTCATGCTTCTGCCTTTCCTTTTTCATCTTGCTATGATATATTGTGTGTGTGCTTTCCAAAGTATGATCTAAAAAATCCTTTTTTAATGTATACTGTGCAGGTTAGCATGTGTACATTTCTGCGGTGTTTAAGCTGCTTTTCCCTCTGAGCATTCCTTTTGTTTATAACATACTGATTTGCTAATGAATGCTATCTTTTCTTTGCACATATGGTTATATATACTTAATGTGACACTTTTACATTGTAACAGTTTCACACAAGCCTTTTCTGCAAAAAACATGGCCTACATAGACACTAGCTTTTTGAAATATTGAGCAATTTCAGAAAGAAAAAAACACACCCATATATAGATTAAGTAAATTCTTATATATACATAAATATATACATACATGTATATATATATATATATATATATATATATATATATAATGTGTATATATATATATATATATATATATATATACGTTTATTCATGTGTACGTGTGTGTAAATATTAAGTTATCATAGACTTACTCACATAGAGAAATATATATATATATATATATATATATAAAGAGAGAGAGAGATGTGTGTGTGTGTGTGTGTGTGTGTGTGTGTGTGTGTGTGTGTGTGTGTGTTTATGATGGCAGATACATCAGTTATGTGCCGTGATCCAATAGATCTGATAAAAATTTAGTTTTTGGAAAGCTGGTTCTAGAAAAGATGTCTGAAATAGATATTCAGAATCCAAATGAAAAAAAAAAAGACTTGTGAATGACTACTTAGTCTAGTGATTATTATCTACCAAAAAAAATAAAATGAATAACAGAAGGAAGATGCATGTTGGGATTATGATAATTTTCTGGCAATGTAAAGGATTCATGCAGCAGTTTGTCAGCTGCATTAGTAAGTATTCAAAGCTTTCCTAGTTTCAGACACGATGGAGCTATAATAAAAGAGCAGCGATTGCCTGAAGTGTAAGAAGGTAGAGAATGTGGAAGTGAGAGGAAGTGAGAGGAAGGGGTCAGGAATGGTTTGGTGGAGTTTAAAGATGTAGCAGTCTAAATTATTTAGGAATGCAAATGCATTGGGTGAATCATTGTTTTGTTTTCACAGAAACAAAAACAGAAGCCAATGGACAGAACATATTTAGTGGTTAAAACAAGTAGCCCATTATTTCAATACAAAAGTTCTTGCTAATAGTTGCCTCTATTACTCCCATTTGGTCATTGCTAGTGCTTCATCTTATTTCCCTGAACTCCATGCCTAGATTCTACACAATGACTTAAACAGGCACCTGCTATTCTTTCTGTCAATAATTGTGTTGTCTCATTTATAGAGTTTAACCTGATCATGTCTTTATTAATCCTCCTTTTCTTTAAGAAGTGTTTTCTTCTTTTGTCTATAAAAGATTAATACTGCATGTTTTACTGCTGCTATAGCTTAGCCTAAAAATCCACAGTGCAAGTGAGGAATGTTGTGGGTTCAAGTCCCCTCAGGGAACTTTGTAATTAATACATCTGTCATATGTTTTACTGCTTTTGTAGCTTAGCCTGTAAGTGAAGTGCTTCATGCCTTACAGCTGAGGAAGTTTGTGGGTTGTTGAATTTCCCTCAGGGAACCCTGTACTTAAGATATCTGATTTATAGTGAGCAATTATAATTTTTCTGGACTTCCAGATGAGAATAACAGCATGACTGTTGCATGTGTATGAATCTCTTGGTTGTATGTACCCTACATTGATGGGTGCTCTTCAGATTCTGGTGTGTGAGATAGCTAGCTTTTTATTACGGTAATCTGTGAGTGAATAGTTCAGAATGATTTTGATTCCATCATGGAGTACTTGGAAGAAAAGCTATTTGAAATGGACCTTACAGTGCTGCAACATTCACTTGTAACTTACTTGAACTTGGCACCCAAGCACTCCTGCATAAAACTGCAGGCTGTAATCTCCTAAGCAACTGGTTTCACCTTAAAGGATATGAACATCAATGTGGGGATTGACACATCACCATTACATGTGCAGAAGTTTCTGCAGGATATATTTTCATTTATTAGACTCTAAAACGGGTGAGGACAGACTTAAAATAAGAAGAGTCTGATGTTTCATCTAGTATCACTCTAGAAAACACAAACATTTAACAATATTAAATGCTGGCTTAAAGTACTAGTGGTAATGTACTATTATGGAATAATGGATAGATGGATAGGATACTAATGATGAAAATAGGGGGTAGTTTACGAAGTACAATGCCCCACAGTACAGTATACCATTTACTCATTTAATTATTCTCCAATACTTCACAGAAAATGTAAAAGCGTATGCACAAAAAAAATAAATAAATAAATAAATCAGAATGATGAGTTCACTATGTGAATTTACAGGAAGGTTCAGTGGAATACAGCACTCCTTCATGTCTGATACCTGATACGGAAAAGTAAAAAGTAGCGATGCACAGGGAAAGAATGACAATTCAATTGATTATTCAACAACTGACAGATAGACTAGCAAGTCATTGAAACCAAAAGTTTGATGATGTCTTGCAGTATGAAGGCTGTTACTTTATGTGAGAAGGAAGTCACACTATTTGTCATACAGTGCATGTAAATCTGGGACTAAAATTGCACAGATATGTTGCTTTGTTTGTGACATAATTACAAGTAACAATTTACACAAACAATGAGATTCAGAAATCATTACTACCACAATCGTGCTGAGGTTACCACAGAGGTGCTGAGTTGTGAGATTCATCCTGAAGGTTTATAGTTTCATAGATGTTTACTAGGCTAACAGCCCAAGGGTCTCTTTAAGCCTAGCCATGCATCCCAAATCTCTGACAAGTTCTGTTACCCTTGATAAGTATAGGCAGGGGCTTGAGAGGTTAGACATTTACAAGAAAGGGTCTGGGAGATGAACCATTTACAGGCTGCCTGTGTCCATTAGATACATAGGTGCCAAATCAGGGATGAATTTCCTTAATTTTCAATTAACCAACTAGACTTAATGACTTAATCTCATACCTTAAAAAAAAATCACAAAAAATAGCAGGCTTATTGGTAAGAATTTTTTTCTCACACTTGTGGCCTGGAATGCAGAGAAGACCAATAGCAAGCAAATAGTCTATACACATCTGAGCAGTTCATAAGTGTTACATAGAGATGCTCTGAGATTGATTGCAAACCATGGTAAATGGCCTCATGTAATGTTTATATCTATTTTATTTTAAACTTTAAATCGGAGGAAATGGGTGTATATTACACTAAGAATAGGGTTAGGGAAGGAAGAATGACACATAATGACATGGGGAGGTAAGACTAGGGTTAAAGACAGAGAAGAGGGGCATTTTTTTATTTTTATTTATTTATCGAGGAGTAAGTGCTGATTTTCTTTACTTTTCTTTCTTTTTTATAGAAGAAAAATTGAGAAAGATATAAAGAGAGGCAGGGGATGAAAAAAGAGCAGAAAAATGGAAACAGAGGCACATAAATTGATATAAAAAATTAACAAACACCAACAGGTGATGTGCTGTCAGTGGGTTAGCAGTGACAGTGGAATTATAGAAATTCAGGCAGTGGAGATGCCATTCATGTTGGGGGAGTGGACAACAAACAAGACAGGGATGTGATTTACAAGGAAGGGAAACATCAGGATGGGGGATGGGGTGGGCTTCTTTCTCCTGTTTCAACTCTGACTGGGCTAAGATCAGTGAGATGTCAGTTACTATTCTGACAATCTTCAAAACTGGGCCCCCCCTCTCCCGTGATAATGAAGGCAGAGTCGAGCATGGGAGAGGCTCTTGAAGTTGCACAATAACACATAGCCAGTGTGGGCATCAGCCACCAGTCCACTATATCTCCGACCACCTCTCTCAATTCCCACCAGGTGACAGACATTGAACCCCTAGCAGTGCCACCAGAGGAGCCATTATCACTCCCTTCCAGTGAATGAGAGCAGCCCACTCAATCCACATTGGAAGGGAAGGCAGGCCTGGAGATTTGCCAACTGCTGGTGGGAAAAAAAAAAGCTGAGCCTGATGGCAAGATGGGAATTTTTGTTGCACTGCTGACACAGCTGTAGCAGGTGTAGTAGAAAATTGCAACATAAATTCATAAAACAAAGCAACAAAGAACAAATATAATATTAAAATGAAGGAAAGTGAAGAAACAAAGCAGCAGTGAACAAATATAATATTAAAAGGAGTGTGATTAATAGAAGGAGAGGAAGAGAAAAACAAAAGATGACGTTAGTATTACTTGTATGAATATATGACCACTGAGATTGCTATGTAATATTCTACTACAGAATCAGTATATTTGCTACTAGGTAACTCAACTTGTTCTGTCTAAGATCATTACTCAAAAATGCCATGGTAGGATGTACAGCTAGGTGTGCAGTGTTACTGACCCACTGCTTGGGTTGTAGTGATAGTGTGAAGGCTATAGTTGTGACATGGGACTGTTTTGTTATATAGGTTCATAGGTGTGTACTAGGCTAATGGGCCTGGAGCCTTTACAAGCCTAGCCCATAGAAGTGTCCTGGCATTGTGCCACCCAATGTTAGTTCCCAGTTCCTCTATCAAATAGAGCCACTGGAGTGATCCCCGGGGTGAACTTTCTATTACCCATCCACTCAAAAAGATTTCTCTTGAAGGGGGAGCGTTGCTAAGATGCCGAGGTGATAGCAGCACTCTCCTGATGCTCTGCCTGTAAAAATTGTTTCTGACAGGATTTTGATGTTCTAACTTAAAAAACTTCAAAGTTTTTTCTCACAAGTTATATTTCTTAATATTGTGGATTATTTACAAAAAATAAATATGAGTTTTCTTAGACTTTTGTCAAGAAATCTCCTTCAGAAGTTCTACAGCTTAGTACAACTGGATATAACTGTGAGTCATACAAGAGCCTCTCCTCAAGACAGTTTGATGAAAAAAGAACTTCATACAATAATTTTTAGCATACAGGACCTCTCTGTGAAAATGGATAACTTAGAAAATGTATTTATTTATTTTATTTTATTTAAATTACATTTGTTGACCGGGCTAGTCTAGCTGGATACATGTCCATTTTCAGTAGATGCCCGGGAAGAAAGCACCACAATAAAAATGGGTTAGTAAAATCAAGTGTTGTTATACATTCAAATAAGAAATATTATACAAAAATAGGTGTTACAGAGAAAAAAACTGGTTCATAAGTATTACTAGCAAAAATACTTTACAATACTGAAAATAAGCAAGCAAGGATATATATATATATATATATATATATATATATATATATATATATATATATATATATATATATATTTTTTTTAATTAAGGGTGAATATAAAGGTTGAGAAAATAGAAAGTTTAGTCAGGGTTTGTAAGGGACAGAGCTAATGAGAATTAAGCACAGGTTTTAGCTGCTTCTTGAAGGTTCAAACACAAATACTATACTAACCTAGAAAAAGGTTTGAGGGGGTGAAAAAGGGTAGAGGGAATAATAGTTTAGTCAGGGTTTGTACAAGGATAGAGCCATTGAGACTTAAGCAGAGTTTTTAGCTGCTTCTTGAAAGTGGGTAGAGAAGTAATAGTGGCGAGTTCACTTGGAAGCTTGTTCCAGATAGGTCCAATACAGTTGGCGAACAAACAGTCCCCAGCTTTGTTGCTGGATCTATAGGGTGCTGCTAGTAGCTTAGTAGCGGAGCACAGGGATGATAGATTTTTATAAGGAGTAATAAGGGTACTAAGTATTGTGGCATTAGAAGGTTGATAGAAGATTTTGTGGGTGATGGTAAGTTGCTGTAGTCGTATTTGATTTTGTAGTTCCAGCCAGCCTAGTTGTTTAAGATTAGAGCAATAATGGGTTCTAAAAGGGGCTCCTGTGGCAAATCTTGTAATATTATTATAAGATACTGCTAGTTTATTGAAATTAGATTTTGATAAGTTTGTAAAAATAGATGAGGCATAAAGAAGGGTAGAGAGCAAGTGTGTTTGAGCTAAAGTACTTCTGGCTGAGGTAGCTAGGAAGGGTTTGAGCCTGTAGAGAGATCCAAGTTTTCTATTGACTGACTTGATGATTAAGTTAAAATGGGAATCGAAGTTGAGATTATGGTCTATTGTGACACCTAAACATTTGGTAGTTGAGTCAGGGGATATTATTGTGCCATTGTTTGACATTATATCGAAGGTAAAGGTCAAAGATTTCTGTGATGGTGTAAAAAGTAATAATTTAGTCTTTTTGGGATTTAGTAAGAGGCCATGCTGATAGAGCCAGTTTTCAGCTGCTGTGAAGACTTGTTGAGTGGTGGTCTGGATTGTAATTAGGGAGGATGCTGAACATATCAGAGTTGAGTCATCGGCATATTGTATACATATGGATTGAGGAAGGGACATATTTAGTTTGTTAATAAAAATAGAAAAGAGGAGAGGTCCCAGTATTGAGCCTTGTGGCACTCCAATTGTGATGGGAAGAAGAGATGATATTTGATTATCCCAAAGAACTGCTTGTTGTCTATTTTCTAAGTAGGATTTAAACCACTGTATAGCTTGACTGTCCAAGGCAAATGATTTGAGGATGTTTAGTAAGAGGGAATGGTTGACCGTATCAAAGGCCTTAGAGAGGTCTAAAAATAGTGCTAAGGACAGCAGGTTGTTGTTCCGATTTTTATTAATATGGTCTGTGAATGACAAGAGTGCTGTAGTAGTGCTGTGATAGGGTCTAAAACCATGTTGGCAGTCTGCTAGTAGGTTGTTTTTGAGAAGATGGTCAAGTAGTTGACGATGTATACATCTTTCCAAGATTTTAGCTAAAGGAGAAAGTAAGGCTATGGGATGAAAGTTAGGGAGCTCAAAAGAGTTACCACCCTTGTGAAGAGGAATGATATGAGAGACTTTCCAGAGGGGTGGAATAAAGCCTTCAGTTATGGTTCTATTAACTAAGATGGAGACAGGAAGGGCAATTACTTTGGCTGCAATTTGTAGGTATTCAGCTGGGAGGAGGTCAGCTGAGGGGGTACAATGTTTGAGTTTTGTAATAAGAGTAAAGATAAGATCAGTTGAAACTGGTTGCAGTTTGAAAGAGGGGGGCTTTTTGTTGAGGCAATAAGGTGTTGGCGTGGACTGTGGAGATAAAGTTGAAGCAAGAGAGGTGACAGTGTCTGAGAAAAATTTGTTGATCAAAGTATCAGTGATTTGGTTAGGTATGCTCTGAGTGAGGTTAGAAGGAGTGGGTGTTTTAGAGTTACCTGGATGTAGTAGTTTATTGATGCTTGTCTAGAATTTGTGAGGGTTTTGGCATTGGGTATGTTGGAATTTCCAATAATAATTTATTTTATCAAGGAATATAAGTTTATTTGTTGCATTCCTAAGTTGTTTAAAGGTTTGGTGGTCAGCTGGGTTTTTAGTACTACGCCATTTGGCCCAGGTTCAATTTCTATGCAACATTTTTGTTTGGTTTCTTTTGTTAGCCAAGGAGCAGGCTTTGCTTTGGTTTTAATTAATCTAGTTGGGGCATGGAGGTTGAGGATTTGAAGGAATTTGTTGTTAAAGTATGAGGCTGCATCGTCTAGAGGTAAGTATTTTAGGTGAGACCAATTACATGCTTTGTGTTCTAATTGGAAGTTAGTTTGGTTGAAATTGCTTTTGTTCCTGGTAGTTCTAACTTGAGTATTATTGGAGATGGGGATTTTTTTGTCTGGTGATAAAGGTGATTAAATGGTCACTGATATTGTCAGGTAGAGTGCCTGTAGTATAAATCATAGAGCTGCTATTGACTAGAATCCAGTCAAGGATGCTTTGTTTGGAGCTGGTTTTGTTAATTCGAGTGGGGACAGTAATGGTTTGATTAAAGCCATAGAGGTTTATGTGAGAAGTGGGTTTTTGGGAGATGCAGGAATTCCAATCAATATTAAAGTCACCTAGAAGTATAGTTTCCTGAGGGAAGGAGTTTGAGAGCCAGTGCAGTAAGTTTTCAAGGGTATTAATATTGTTACCTGGGGGGATATAACAGCAAATGATATAAATGGATTTGTTAATATTAATTTGTAGTTTGGTGATTAAGATTTCACTATTGCTTTGTAAGGGTGGTTTTGCATTCATGGCGAACATGAAAAAGGAAAGTAAAAAACAAATAGAAGACTTGAAAGAAATTATTACTAAAAATTCTGAACAAATAGCAGCCATAGAAGAAACTGTAAATGGCATTGATGGGAGACTGATGGAAAATTACACTCAGATAAAATTCCTTCTAAAACAAAATAACCATTTACTAGAGAAAGTAGAAGATCTGGAGTCCAGATCAAGAAGGTACAATATTAGAATATATGGGGCACCCGAAAACATGGAAGGATGTAATATGGTCCTGTTTTTAAATGAATGGCTGCCCAAAATATTAAACCTTCCTGAGTCCATGTCATTCGGGATTGAGAGGGCTCACAGGTCTCTATCCAACACATCTCTCTCCAAGAATCCAGCTGCAGTAAGATTTATAATAGTAAATTTTTTTTATCTACATAGGACAAAGACCTAGTACTGAGAACAGCTTGGTCAGCAAATCCAATACAACTCAATGGGAAAAATATATGGTTTGATAATGACTGTACTTCCACTAAAATAACAAGAAGAAAAGAATGTGTCCCTCTCATCAAAATGTTGAAAAAGGCTGATATAAAAGCTCAGTTCTTATTCCAAGCAAGAATAAGGATTACCCTCTCTGATGGTCAAAAAATATTCAACAACCTCAAAGAAGCAACTGATTTTGTTAAAAAAAAACTGTTGGATAAAATAGAAGATATGAATATTTCACTTTCAGGTCTGAAAAGACAAACTATCAATGACAAACTATTTACAAATGACAAAACCACTAAAAACCTAAAAGGGAAATAAATCTATTAATCCTTACATGAAATATTATTAATCTGACAGAATTTATCTAAATGCTATAAAAACAAATGAACAAACCCTAAGGTACAGGTAAAAGTAAAAATCTTCTTTATATATATATGACCTATAAAGAAATAAAGTATATAATACCATGGAAGCACAATATCTACTTAGTAAAATAACTGTTGGGAGGTGAAAGTAATAACTTATACTTTTTATTTAATGGTGATATACACTGTGGGTTACATAAAAGGAGGGAGGAATAAAAATGCAGTTCTTAAAGTGCAAACTGATTTGTCTTTATTCTATTATACTGAAATTAAGGGTAGAATGTAGATAAATTGGTGTTTTATGCTTACAACTGATTCAATATGTTTAAAACCATAGTGCTTTTTAGTGTATTTAGCAATATACTGGGCACTGTTAGACTAGCTGTGGCAGGTACCATTAATATGATAGCTTCCTTTTTATCATCAGCATGGTGGTTGTGCATATTCAATTCCCTTTTGTCTTATCCAGATGCAAAAATCTTGCTAATACTACCCTTGAGACTTTTTTACCACGAGAATGTTCAAAAGCTTCACTTACTTAGAGTCTTGAGCGCAATATATCTGTTTTTTGCACACAATGTCTCTCCTGTTGATTTACAGTGTGAAGGAAAGAACTGCATAACATTTGAACTTTCGTCATCACTGTGTGACGTTGTGCAATGGAAAAGATGTACATTTCAGTACTGGACTTCACAACGGACTGTACGTGCTTTTTTAAGCTTCAGAAATGCAAATCCACTTGAAAGTGAGCAAGAAAAGGTACTGGAAATGTTTCTGTTTGAAAGTTTATTCAGTAAAGCATTTTGAATATGAAAATAACATGTTTAGTTAACCTAATAGATATAGAAAGTTGTATATAATGCCTCTCATGTGCAGAACTGCCAGTGTAAGCTGAAGCTGTTTAATAGAAGCAAAATGAAACAATGCTGTGCTTTTGGTATATAAATACACTATGATAGGTAAAAAGGAAAAAGAAAAGGATACAATGGCACTTTTGTGTTTAGAAGTATATCTATGTGATACTTTATCCAACTGTATCCTAACTTTATGGATATGTGCAAAGCTACTGAGCCAAACCGAATGGCAGGATATGATACGGTTCAGAATTGTTAGAGGCATCTCCCTTTTGCTCTTCACAATTCCTATACGATGCTATAATGTTCTCAGCAAAAGTTGATATGAAAAGTTTTGGTAATTATATAATTCTCACTGCATTCATTTGAAATTTGTGTTAAATACTAGCTAAGTTAAAGCTAGGAGGTCACTATATTTATTATATTCTATTGCAAAGTCTTAGTATCAATTAAAAAATATAGAAGATTGATATGTGTGCTATTGAATCATATATGATCTGCAATAGAATATAAGCGTAAATTCATTTGCTTATTTTATTTTATTTTTTTCAGTAATGAGTAACAATTGTTCTACTACTTAATAGAATTAGAGCTTGTATAATTTGAAAACAGAATGGTTTGTTTCACTGTTATCAGATACTTTATTTTAGGTTCATAGTTGTCTGACTGACGTAATTAATATGTAGTTTAATGATGCCGTAAAGGGTTGATGAGTTGTTCTACACATATTAGGAGAGTTGTCATATTTTGATGTATATTGTGCTATTCATTAAACCAAGGCAGAAGCATTAAACTGATAATGGCCAACGATTGTAAGATGGTAGAAGGTGGCTTCAATGGCTTTCTCATTGAACCAGGAATATCATATTCCATGTGTAGAGTTGTATATAGTTACAAATACATATTTGATATGTTTAAAGTTATATTTTTGTCCATAATAGAATACATAACACAAAAATGTGTCTTCAAATATGTCTGCTTATAAATGTGTTTCAATTAATACCAAAGGCCTTAATAATATATTAAAGAGAGGTTTATGTAAATATCTCAAAACAAACAAAGTGGATATTGCTTTCATATAAGAAACTCATTTAATAGAAAAGGATGTAAATAGAATGTTTTTTAATGGATACTCAATACTTGTTGAATCTCATTACCAGACCAAGAGAAGGGGCACTATGATCTTGTGGAAAAATTCCTTACCTGTACCTAAAGTTATTGACTCATATTCAGACAACAATGGTATGCTGAGTATGGTAACATTAGAGATAAACAGAAAGTATATCACTGTAGTTAACGCATACTGGATACCTCGTATCAGAGCAGAAACAGCAAATAAATATTTAGAATTAATCTTAATTAAAGCTAAAGGAGACATTATTTATACAGGAGACTTTAATTGTATCCCTTCTAAGAATGACACTACTAAAAATGGTAATTTTAGATTGTTGGCCATAGCCAAACAGCTAAATAATTTTATAAGCGCTTCAAATATGAGGGATATCTATGCCATGAGAGAGTCACAATCCCTTCAATATACACATTACTCTTAAAGGTTTGATACAGAAACAACTATAGATAATATATTTGTTAACAAGGACTTAATATCCAAGATACAGGAGGTTATGATCAGCTCGTGTGCACTATCCGACCACAATGCTATCTTCTTTAAAGTACACGTAACACTTAGGGACTTAATTTTCTGACATAGATTACCTACATATATTACTAAGCTAAAGGATTTTAGAGAATGGGTATTAAAAAAAATTAAATCTTTTCTTGATATCAATGCTAATAATGAGACTTCTAGAATTATACTTTGGGGTACATTAAAATCATATTTACATGGTAAAATTAAAAGTTGGCTCAAAGAGTTAATAAGAATACAATCAAAAATAGATATATTAAAAAAGAACTTAGACATGAAAGATGTTGCTAGAATTACTGAAATAAAACAACTGAACCTGACTTATACTGATATTTTGAACCACAAAATAGCTACAAATCTAGAGAGAATAAAACTACAAACTTATTCAACCAATCCAAGAAATATGCATAGCTTGCAGCTAAATCTAAAAGCTTGACAAACGCCAATCACATTAAAGAAATTATAGATAAATCCAAGAAGAAACATAAACATATAACTGATCTAAAAGAAATATTAGAGGCCTTTAGAACACATCATGAAACAGTAAATAGCACCAATTCAAACAATATTGACAACACCCTGAAAGATGAATTCTTGAAAGACAACATAAAGAAAAAATTTACAAAGGAAAAAAAAAACACTAGAGTACTTAAACCAATATCATTAAAGGAACTAAAAGGAAGAATACAAAACATCAAAAACAATAAGGCTCAAGGTCTTGATGGACTAATAGAAGAAATATATAAGATACTTCCAGATGAGACTCTAAGAATTTTAGTTGATGCTCTTGAAGAATTCAGAAAGAATAACAGTGTTTTCCCTTCATGGAAATATGCCATGATTTCACCCATCTTAAAGCATGACAAAGACCCTAATTTAGAGACTTCTTATCACCCTGTTTCTCTTTTGAATGTGGAATACAAGATTTTTACATCAATTCTGGCAGGTAGATTTAATCACTTTTTTGACAAAAAATAATAACAGATGATCAGACAGGGTTTATCTCATACAGAATGGTCCAAGATGATGTCATTAGACTTCTAACCTTAATAGACTATGCAAACAAAAAAAAAAAAGAATTTAACAATTATTAGTTTGGATCTGTTAAAAGCTTTTGATTCTATAAGTTGGCCATATTTATTTAAAGTATTAGAAATGTACAATTTTTCTTCAGATTTTATAAAACTGTTAAGCAAGTTATATACCACTTTTATATCATATATTAAAATTGGAGCTTTTTTATCAGGACCACTTAAAGTATTGAAAGGCACCAAGCAAGGGTGTCCTCTATATCCCTTATTATTTGCTATATCAGATGAAATCCTTAGCTAATTACATAAGAACTAATGACAAGATAAGTAGCTTTTTCATTAATGCAAACTATAATTCCAAAATTCAGCTTTTTGCTGATGATATTTTATTAACAATTGGGAACATAAACTGTTCAGTTGAACATATTATAAAATCTCTATATAATTTTGAAAAAGAAATTCTGGCCTAAATTTTAATCATAACAATACTGAAACTATTTTGCTGAATAAAAAAATAAACCCTATACTGGAAAAATATAGTAATTTTAACTGGGCAAATACTATGTTTAAATATTTAGAGATTTATTTAAAAACAAATATGAAAGATACTATACAAATATGTTAATAAACACTGTCAAGGATCACTTAAACAAATTGAACAAAATGTTCTTTACCATGGAGGAAAGGTTAATCTTAGTTAAATGATTATATTACCTAAAATGTTATATATCTTCCAAACCATAAAGGTTCTCCTTCTAAAAATTTAATGAAGCAACTTAACTCTTTATTGGTTAAATTCCTCTGGTTTCTGAAAAAAAAAAAAACAAGAATTAGTCACGCACGGTATTACAGAAATTGGGAAGAGGGTATTATTCTTAATGTCATAAGTCAATGGCTAAATTATAAGTACACTTCTAATTGGAAAAATGTACATAAAATAATATTAATAGATAATAGTGGAGAAACAATAAACAATATGTTTTCTGAAGCTGAAAAAGTTTATCTGGTCATTAAAAATTGTTGCTATAATACAAGTAAAAAAGAAAATGTTTCTCCCTTTGTTGACTACATAGCAAACAATTTTAAAAAAATATGAACAGAGATTACAAGACAAGATATGTTTTATTTTGAATGTTTCTTATAGCATTTACAAATAAATGTTTGGACTATTACAACATGGGAAAATACAAGAAATGAAAAGAAATGGATTAGTATTCTGGTATCAATTTCTTGACTCCAACTATATACAGGAGGCCACTTCTGTTATAGCAAGATATAATCTTAAATCAAAACAATTGGATAAACATACAGACATTCAGAGAGTATATAGTAAATTAATTCAAAATAAGTCAGATAGTGAAATTTACATCTAGACCCAAAATTCTTTCAATTTTTTGCAAGATTAAAACATTATGCAATAATGATGGGTTTTCAGTGTCAGGATTATGTAGGACATTATGAACAGACATACAAATCCCAGATGAATCTTTATGGAATTATGCAGAAAAGATTAATACGTTCCGTTTTTCAGATAAGGTGAAAACAATAATACTTAAATCAATTAGTAATACTACATCATCTTCCTTTTGGAAAATCTACACATGGAAATTCATTCACAAAAGTTTCTTTACTCCTCATAAAGTGGCACTGATGTCGGGAAATGAAATATCTGGATGCTGGAAATGTGAAGAAACAGTATGTGCAGCCTGGTCACATATGTTTATAGAATGTAAAACTGTATTCCCTTTTTGGCTGGAATTTAAATATTTTATAAAAGCATTGTGGTCGGATAAATGTGAAGTGACTGATTAACTATTACTATTTAGCACTCCGATACCAGCATACATTCGAGGTACACAAGTGCACCTTATCTGGTCCCTCCTTGCAGTAGCAAAAAGCTATTGCTTCAAATTGGAAGAGTAAAAAAAATATATATCATTTGTGGAATTTATATCATTGGCCAAAACTGTATGTAATAGAGAATTGTTGACTATAACTTCAAGAACTTCAAGAATGACACATAAACAACTGGCTTGGTTAAAACTTAAATGTGAATGTATTGACAAAAGCATATCTATTATGGACATTGTATATAGTTAGTTTTTTTTTCAATGTTTAATAGTTTTGTTACATCTGTATTTATAAAATTCAATACAAATTATGTGAAAAAAACAATTTATCTTGAAGAGGGACAGCAAGGTGCTCTACTTGACATGTATGGGAAGTCTGTTCCAGAGACTGGGCAGTCTCTGGGTGAGGAAACTGTCCCTCCAGCATGTTCTGTTGATTGTGATAATGAGGTTGAGGTCTCTGGAGTGTGTAGCGTGGAGAGATTGGGATTTCTTTAGATGTAGCATTTCTAACCGAGCTGAGTCAGACATGGCTTTGTAAGTTAGGCAAAGATCAACTCTAAGTAGGCAATATGGGACAGAGAATAGCTGGAGTCTTCTGAGTCTGTTCATGTAGGACATGTGTTTAATACCTAGGATCCTCTTTGCGAGGTACTTCTGTGGCCTCACCTTCTGTGGCAGGTGTTTAGTGAGGTATATGCTAAATGGGGCATTATACTCAGTGATTGGTCTAATGATGGAAGAGTAGAGAGATGATGACCTCTTTCTTCCTGGATGCAAAACCCTTGGTAATGAAATGTGCCACATAGAAGGACTTTCTGACCACAGTGGCAATGTGGTGGTTGAAGGAGAGGTTGCTGTAAACCTGCATACCCAGAACTCTTATAACACCTTCAGTGTTCAGTGGGCTCCCATCCATGTGAAAATTAGTGGGAACTGATATTTTACCAAATGGGGTGATGACACATTTGTTTGGCATTAAGCTTAAGGCCATGGTATCGACACCAGTCATTAGTCTCAGTGAGGCTTTTCTGTAGGATGTCTGCATCACTTGGGGAGTTAATAATGGCTATTCTACACAAGGAAATCTGCAAGTACGTCAAGTGCATGGACCAAACCAAGTCAATGAAGCACAAAACAATACATCAGCACCAAAGGGTGAAAATATTATCCAATTTAATGTGGCAGCTCCAACAAATGGTATAAAGTTTAAAGTATGTAAGCAGACCAGTTTGGGGAAAAAAATGCCTTCCTCAGTGCAATAACAATAGAAAACACACACAATGAATTGAAATAGTCATCCTAATCAAAATACAAGTGTCTCATTAGATGATCAACTTAACTAATTTAGGCCAAGTTTGAACAAAACCCAACATAAAAATCCAACTGGATTCTTTTTTATTTAACATGGTATGCCAGCTTGTCTTAAACATTCTGTTCTCTGTGACCTTATCAATATTAATAAATTTGAATTGGGCAGTGATGTGGGTTATAGTATGTTTAAATAATGAACTAGACATTATTTTTATTTCTAATGTCACTGAGATGCTAGGAAATATGAACCATCAGTGACCTAGAGATTTGCTCCACATAGAAGGCAGAACAGGAACAAGTGGCTAAGTATATGACCCAGTCAGTGCTACAGTTCCCAAAACACAAAATATCATATACCTTAGATGTATTGCTGCTTGTAAATTGTTTGCTCTTAAGTACATGAGTGCATGCTGATCAATGACCACAGGGTATACACCCCACCAGTTTGTCCCCAAATAATGCAACCTGATGTGTATTAGAGGGCATCTTATGTTTGTAATGATTAAATTAAGAGCCCAAAGTGAGACCCCATTGATAAGAAAAGAGACATTTCGAAGAAAGAAGCTAAGAAAGCTTATCATTAGCCAAAAGAATGTCCCATTGGTGATCAGAGATTTGCCTTAAGGTGTTAATGTTCCGCCCAAAAGTGGTGACAAAACGGACTGTCTCAGCTTGGTTATCATCTCTGGAATAATAATGACTCTCAGCTTGCAGTCATCTGTGAACTTGGTCAGCTAGAGTCCCTTTGTGTTGGCCTGGACTTCTGAGAAGTAGATGCTGAACAGGGGAGGACCCAGGACTGATGCCTGTGGGACTCCACTCGTGACTGGTCAGCAGTCTGACTTGGAGTCTACTACTGTCACACTGTGTGTTCTATCTGTGAGCCAATTTGCAACCCACCTAATGATATAGGGGTTGATGCCTAGTTTGATGAGTTTATCAATCATTCCTGAATGAGGAATGGCATCAAAGGCCTTTGCCAGATCGAGTTAGACTGTTGCACTGCCTTACCTTCATCCACAGCCCTGGTGACTGACTCAAAGAAGTCAACCAGGTTGAGAAGGCATGATCTCCCTTTCACAAAGCCAAATTGCGTGGAGTCTAGAGTTTGGAGATTTCCAATATCTTTGTTAATCAGGTCCATGATGATGATGCACTCCATAGCTTTACATATCAGGCTCATCAGGCTAATGGGCCAATAATTCCCAGGGTCTGTAGTTTCTCCCCCTTTATGGAGAGTGATGACTGTAACAGTGCACCATTCAGTAAGGACAAAGCCTGAGGTGAAGCTGTGACTGAACAGTGCACACAGATGTGGTGCCAGTTTGCTTTTTAGTTCATGTAGAACAATGCCAGGGATATTGATGGGTCCCATGGAAGCTGTATTCTTGACCTTGGACAATACAGCTTTAACTTGTGCTGCAGTAAAGCTGGGTGCCTGGCATTCTTCCGGTATTGTGATTGGTCGTTTGGGGGGAGAGAGGGGTAAAGTTGGCACTGAATCTGTCGGCCAGTATGTTGGCAATATCTGTTGACTCAGTATAGGAGGTGCCATTGTGTACAGGTGTAATGGCCGGTGTATGAAATAATGGCACCGTGGATCTCCTGGAGAAGACACACTGAGAGGCATGCTACATGGTCTTATAGATGGGCAACACCAATATAACACAACATTCCTGTGTTGGTACTCTACTATACTACAGGCAGAAAAGCATCCATGTTGGACAGACAGCACTATCAGTAGCTGTTGTGTATAGTCTGTAATGTTATTTTGCATGCAGCAGCCCACATAACATGGCTGTAGAAAAACACAAAGTTTAATACCTGATGAAAATATGAACAACAGGGACATACATTGGAGTGATGCACGGGAAATATGTTGCCACCATCCACAGAAAACACAGCCCCAATACAATCCTTCCTCATATTATTCTCCAACCACACACCCCACCTTGCATTAGGCCCCCATAGGATTCTCACCCACCCAAACATGTTCACATCTAACTCCAATTAGACTGACATTGACCTCCACATGAATATCCAGAGTTAGGCACTGTGCACAGGTCAGAGATGTAATAATCACACTGTATGTCAGCCTCCAAGAAACAAGCATCGCAGGAAGACAGAGGTAGTCACCTCACTACAAAAAATATTGTGTGTACCCTGAGTATGTGTGCCACTGCACTCATATGTGCAAAGCAGTGTATGTATGTATTTACAAGATTTGGCTTACTGTTTAAAGAAATGAGACATAACAATTCAGTTATACTTTTAGAAACTATGGAATTTGTCAGTCCTAAATTTAATACTGTAACCAAGAATTATATAACTTTCAAAAAGCTGAGCACTGGAACAAAAATGCAGGACCAGCTCTTATTCTAAGAGCTGGTCCTGCATTTTTGTTCCAGTACTCGGCTTTTTGAATTGTGGTTCCTGGTTTTTCGTGTATTGGTTGAATCATATAACTTTCACTGAAACATATAAAAACTGTAGCAGTCATAGTAGGTAAGCTGCAGCACTTTAACAAGATAATACAAGATAATACAACACTTGTACAAATAATCAGACTCACTCACTCACTGAAATAGCCATTTCAAAGTGGCAGTAATATTACTGAGTACTGCAAAACAGGCCAAGAAATTTTTACCCAACCCCTTACTTCTAGAGCCACTCCATTCTCCATTGTATAGAATGAGTTCTCCATGATCTTTGCTTTTGGTGCAAAACAATAAAGAGACACAGCAGTCCTTAATTAAATATCTACTAAGATGATTAATAGCTATAAGGCAAATAGCCGGGCACAGATAAGATCTACTTATAAATCTCAGGAACCTTTTCTTCCCACTTGAATAGATGGTCAGGATGGTGTATCTACAGGTTGCTGTTGTGGTGGCACTACTCACCAGAATGGGATGTGCCAGTAACATAAGACACTGCCCTGGCAAGACTATACCAGGCATCCTCTTTATACTAGAAAACCCTCATAAGAGTCCCCATTCAGGCAGTCCTGTTAGTTCTTATAAGGACACTATATGGGATCCATGCCAACATCAATGCCCATGGAGGTCATGATCTTTCAACAGGTCACATTCCAGAGAGCTGTTGCTGTTTTACACACATCATACATGCTGATGGTGTCAGCACTGGCAGCTAGTCAGCATGACCAGTCACAATGCACCACTGCATTAGCACAATAATTCATGCTGTGGCATGACAGTGTTAATTTATGATGAATGGCATAGAAAGAATGATTAAGTATTCTTGTGCTTAACCATGATAATAGCAGGTTTGTTATTTATCACCTCTGGTAGCTATGCAAGTGCAACATATAGCCCCCATATCCCTGCGGGGGTCATTCACTCACCCACACATGCTGATTACACTTCACAGCTGCCCATTTGAGGTCATGTAACTGAGCATGCCTATTAGCATGGCACTTACTAGTTGTGTAATGGTAAATGATTCAAAAACATTCATTCCAATGAGCATCTGCCATGGGCCTCATTGTGCTTTGGAAGATTGTGGCAAAACAATAAGGATAGCAGTGCTGACAGTTGTTTTCATTGATTTTTGTGAGCAGTAGGTCTTTCAGAAAATATCCTATAATATATAGTTCCATATAGTTGTTTATGCTGTTGTCTGACAACCATTTACTCCTAAAGCAAACTAACAGGCTATGTGAAAGGTGCAAATATGGTGTGTAGATAGATTCACTTCTCTCATGTAAAAACAAACTAGACATCAAGCAGGTTATCAGCACACATGCTTCACCTCTCATGCAAACCTCACCTGTCACACAAAATAAGTTCATGAGACATAAACCCACATACATGGAGGTAATTACTAAAAGCATACCAAAAGAACAGAGACCGCCCAAACATACACCACCCACACTCACCACTAAGCAAAAAGAAACCACTATAGATATCAACACACACACCCATGTCTCAACAAATAAGACCCTAAGGCTAAACACATCAAATGTCTTGATCATAGGCTACTCCATAGTGAGACAAACAGATGTCCCCCTCAATAGACTGGACAAGGAGAAGTTCATGGTCACCTGCCTATAAGGAGCCAGGATCAGACAAATCACACATGCACTCAAGTCACTCAACAACAAGTACTGTTATTACTCTGTCATAGCCCAAGTTGGAGTAAATGACTTGAGACATCCCTCTCTCGACTATATGAAGAGAGACATGATGGAACTCTCTGATTATGTATCCCAGACAGGTATGTCCCTAGCCCTAAGCAGTATCCTATAATCACCCAGGATGATGTCACAATATGATCAAGAATTATTGACTTCAGCAATTGGGTAAGCTTCTGGTGTCAGTCCAGGGGGATCCAGTATCTGTCAGCCTAGGAGGATATGTTAGATAGACCTTGCTGCTTTGCTAGAGATGGTCTTCACCTGTCACCCCAAGGCTTTTGAATAGTGCAAAGGCTTAGCCTCCCCCATAGTGCCTTTTTTAGGCAATGTAAAAACAACAAATTTTCTTACATAACAAAATATAATCGAGACAAACTCAGGATCATACTGCTTAATGCTAGGAGTTTAAACATGAAACTGCATTCCCAGGAAGCACTCCTAACCTTAAAGGATGCTGATGTCTGTACAGTTACCAAGTCATGGTTCAAGGCCAATGAGAGCAACCCAGCTGTGCAAGGCTACAATGCCTTACACATGCTCAGACCTCAAAACAAGCATGAAGGAACCAAAGGTGGAGGTGTACCCATCTTCATTAAAACCAAATACACTTCAAGAATGGTCAAATAGCATGACTCTCTTAGACTAGTCCATGTACAATTAACTAATGGCAAACTACCATACCACATCATTGCTAGCTATAGACCGACCACCATGAACCAGAATAAGTACACCTCCTACCTCAGTTTACTGGAATCCCACACCATTAATCCCAACACATTGGTCATGGGAGATTTCAACTATCCTTCCATAGACTGGGGGACATGCACAAGCAAAAACCTGCTAGCCCAGAAGTTCCTGGACTTTGTTAACACAAATGCTCTGGACTAGATAGTCTGCACCCACACTAGGGACTCTAATGTTCTGGACATAGTATTCACCAACATGGGGGTGGGAGGGTTGTCTATGTACTTCCCCATGTGTGATGCCTTCCCTGGTTAGGTCAGACTACAAATCAGTCTCGTTTGAAGTAATTATTGGAACTGACACCCTCACAGGAAAAAAGACTTTACCAAAGTTAACTATAGCCTAGTAAGCAATGATATAAAGACCTTCATTCCACCCGCAATCACAGACATCAGTGATCACTATGCAGAAGTGCACGCAAATTCCCTGTACAAACACTTAAAAGACTGCATAAAATCTTCTGTACCTGAATGGATCAAAACCTGGTATTCCTGTAAAATCAAGCCACTGTAGTGCACTTCAAATATAAACAGATTATATAACAATAGGAAGAAATTGTTGTCCAAAAGCAAGAGGGATATCACTCTGCAGAAGAAGAGTTCCCTCCTAAGCCTAAACAAGCAAATCAGAAATCTTATAAGTTTTATAAAGCAAATTATGAAACTAAAAATCTCATCCCTAGCCAAGAATAATCATAAGGCATTTTTTTAGCTATATCGAAAATCTAAAAGGGAATGCCTAGCTATGTACCGAACTAATTGTAGATGGAATCACTCATACCACTCTGGAAGATATCACCAACCAGCTAGCTGAGAGATTCAGTGCAAACTTCACCCCCTATCACCATCTACCATATCCCAAAGCAAACCTGAAACCAGTCCTCTGCCTAGTGTCTCTAGAGAACAGGTTATCTCTACACTCACCAAGGCCAAAAACAGAGCCTCAATGGGACCAGATATTATCCCAGGTTGTTTATTGGGAGCAAATAGCCAGTGAGGGAAAGACAACAGAATGGGAAGATGCCAAGAATTTATTTGGATATCAAGTCAGAGATAGCCTTCCTCATCAAGGACTGATATCAGCGTATAGACAAAGAGAAAAAAATAGGGGGGGTTCTAAACGAAAGACCAGCACTAGTAGAATTTTTAGTAGAATCTAGAACAGAAGCTGCCATTAAAAAGGGGATAATTAGTAGAGCATATAAAATATTGCATGATAACTACAAGAGTCAATCAGAGGAGGTTAGATTGGGAAGAGAGATTGGATAAGTAATTCACAAAGAAACAATGGGAATATATATGTATGTCTCCCAAATATGCAGAAAAATCTTGAAGATTTAGCATTTTTGCTTGGAAATGTTTACATAGATATTTTTATAACCCAGGTATACTCCAGAAAATTTTCCCGCAGGTAGATAGCAAATGTTGGATGTGTCACAGGGAAGAAAAAGATAATTGGGAACATATTTTCTGGGAGTCAAGTGAGTTGGCAGACTTTAAGGATTGCCTGCAGGATGCACTGTCAGAGATGCTGGGTGGGCAGATTGGTGTGACAAGGGAGATGATTTTTCTCAGCTATTATACAGAATCAGGATTGCCTAGACACAGTAAGGTCTTGCTGTGTCTAATTATGGTGGCTGCCAAAAAAGTAATTACTGGCAAATGGAACTCAAAAAATCAAAATCTAAACCAACTATATTAGAAGTAGTTTATATATTAACAGTGATAAAACAATTGGAATTGAGATCTTTAGGAAAATGCCAGGAGGAAACTACATAGGAAAAATGTGAATTGTGGGAACAATACATACAGGGGAGGAATGAAGTTTAAAAGAAGGCAAGACATAAATGACCTATGTAATGTTTGATTGAAAATGATTGTGTAAATTATAAGTAATGTATAATGTTTGCAACTGGGAGTGTGTCATTATGGTTTGTGATGTGAAATGTTAGGATTATGTTGGTGTGGTTTGTTTTCATTTATATAAATGTATGATTTCCTGTGTCATAAGTGATGGTTTAATAAAGTATAGTTGCCTCTGTCATAAGTGATGGTTTAATAAAGATGTTTCTTGTTTAAAAGGAAAAAAATTGCAGGACAGGAATAGCTTGTGTAATGTTACTTAGGTTATATGATATATAGCAATATATGTAAAGTATGATGTTTGTAAATGCAAACTTGTTAAAACAGTTTTATTACTTTTATATATATAAATTTACCTATGTCACAAGTGATAATTCAATAAAGGTGTTTAAAAATCACTCTAAATCAAGACCTAGTGAACCCACTAGGCATTGTTTTTAATCGTAGCTTGAGAATAGGCTAAGTTCCTGCAAAATGAACAACAGCAACAGTAATCCTCCTTCACAAAGGGGGGCCATCAACTGACCCTCTGAACTACAGACTCATAAGTCTAACCAGCTTCATCTGCAAGGCCATGTAAGAATGATCGTGGACCTTATCAACAGGTGACCTCCAAATGGAGGACCCAACCTAGTTTACCTTCGTTAAAGGTAAAACATGCTTATTAAACCTGCTGGACTTCTTTCAGAATGTGACCA
Source organism: Protopterus annectens (assembly GCF_019279795.1). Classification (NCBI taxonomy): domain Eukaryota; kingdom Metazoa; phylum Chordata; order Ceratodontiformes; family Protopteridae; genus Protopterus; species Protopterus annectens. The sequence continues at coordinate 967,950,625 of NC_056732.1, forward strand.
AAACCATGGACAAAGGTAAGACAGTGTACACAGCCTATCTTGATCTTGACAAAGCTTTCAACACAATTCCCCACTCTGACATCATTGAAAAACTCTCCCAGATAGGGATTAACCCTTACATTACTAGATGGGTAGCCAGTTGGCTCTCTCATAGAACAAACTCTGTCAAAACTGGTGACTCCACCTCCACCAGTAGATCCATCTCCAGTGGTGTACAACAGGGGTCTGTGCTGGGCCTCTTGCTGTTTGGCATCTATTATTTTGAAGTCCATAACAAAGTAGATGGACTTTGGCTCACTGAGTTCACTGATGATTGCAAACTGGGAGCAGTCACTGAGTCCCCAGTGATGTCAACATATTACAAGAAGGGCTAACACAAACAAATGATTGGTGATAAAGCCACAGTCTAAAACTAAATGCAAAAAAATGCATTATTATTCCTTTAGGCAAAACAGAATTCCCTGCAAATTACAATATTGACAACCCACACCTGTGTTCCAACCCAGAGGTGTGAGACTTGGGAACACAGGATGATACAGCACAGTGGTGCAGTGATTTACTTTGTCACCTCACAGCAAGCAGTTTTCCCAGTTCAGTTCTTGGCTGGGGTGCCTTTTGTGAGAAGTCTGCATGTCATCTCTGCATTCATGTGGGTTTTTTCTTGGTACTCCGGTTTCCTCCCATGTTACAAAGACATGAGTTTGGAGTGTTTCTCTCCAGGCCTCTGCTGAAAATTGGCTCATTCCAAGTCAAACTTTCCCAGGAAACAAATGTTAAATAAAATATCAGTCTGAACTTTGACCACCAAATTTCCACATTGGCAAGGAAAGCCTTCTACATAGCGCACCTCATAAGTAAGGGCATAGCATCCAGATCTAGGGATGTTATAATTCCACTGTATTCAACCCTCATCTAATAGAATATAATCCACCCTTTTGCATGTACCTCAGCAGACACCTGCAGCAGCTGCAAAGACCTCAGAGGTTTCTCAGTAAGAAAATAAAGGTACTCCAAGCCATGACCAACATGGACAGGCTGAAAGCCTTGTCACTTTGCTCTGTATCTTATAGGCTGATGATAGGTGACTTGTGCTTGGCCTATAGGGCAATCTCCAACACTGCCATAATGGAAATGCTGCACATCTGCAGATCAAATGGCACAATGGTCCCTTGCTCTAGGAATGTCAACCTAGCTTGTGACATTAATACAACATTCTGCTGGCTGACAAGTTCAATGAAAACTTTACTCCTCTGTCCCCACCACATATTCCCCAAAACATCCCTAACACTTGTCCCCCACCTTGTATTTCTGAGGAGCAGGTCTTAAATGCCCTCTCCAAGGGCAAAGCACTGCCTCTATGGGACCAGACAACATCTGTATTCTACATGGGTTAAAACACGAATTAGCATCACATTTGGGCTTGTTTTTCAATCACAGCCTAAGCACTGGCTTCATCCCAGCAGAATGAAAAACAGATACCATCATATCTTTGCACAAAGAGGGTGCATCCATGGACCCTGGGACTTATAGGCCCATGAGCCTGAACAGCTTTATCTCAAGGCCATAGAATGAATCATCATGGACCTTTTTAATAAAGATATAGGAAATCTCAAAATTCTTCACCCCACCCAGTTTGGCTTTGTCAAGTGGAGAGCATGCCTGTTAAACTTGGTAGACTTCTTTGAGACAGTCACCAAAGCCCTAGACAAGGACAAATCTGTACATATTGCCTAACTAGACTTAGCCAAGGCCTTTGACACAATCACTCAGTCAGGCATCATTGATAAACTCACCCAGCTGTGTACATACCTGTCAACTTCTTAGTGCAAGAAATCTGGACAAAGTCCGACAAAATGGGGGTCAAAGGCCCAAAAATAGGGACAGATTTTAAATATTGCTCTTATAAACTTAGAAAATTGCTAAAGTAACAGGGTTTGTGTTAACATACATTTTTTGATGGATTTGAAGTCTGAAACTGAAATGTATGTCATTATCTGGAGACTTCAGTCCTCATATCATCCCAGTAATTTGCCAGAGAATCACAAATTTTATGAGAAACACACCAAAAATATGAAGCAAAAATATGGACATTCTGTGAAAATCTGGACAGTTGAGAGGTATGGCTGTGTATCAATCCATATATTGTCAGGTGGGTTGCAAATTGGCTCACTGATAGAACTCATAAGGTCAAAATAGGGGACTCCACTTCCTCCAGCAGACCCATAACCAGTGGTGTTCCACAGGAATTGGTTCAAGGACCCCTACTGTTCAGAATCTACTTCTCCAAAGTACAGGCTAAAACTAAAGGACTGTGGCTGATGACTGCAAACTGGGAGTAATCATTGAATCCCCTAGTGAGGTCAACGTCCTTAAAAAAGGTGTTACGCAGACTAATGACTGGTGCCAAAGTCATGGCCTTAAACTTAATGCAAAGAAATGCATTATTATCCCCTTCTGCAAGGGTGATGTTCCTGCAAACTACCACATAAATAACAATGCCCTAAGCAAACTGTCAGTGGTGAGAGATCTGGGCACGCAGGTCGACAGCAACCTTAACATGATCACCATGTCTCCACAATGATAAAAAGGGCATTTTATATTGCTCATGTCATAAGTAAGCGCATTGCCTTCAGAAAAAAACAGGTTATATCCCCTCCTGTACTCTTCCCTCATCAGGCCAGTAACAGAGTACTACTCTCTCTTTGGTATGTTTCTTTCCAAACACCTGCAGCAATTGGAAAGACCACAGAAGTTCCTTACAAAGAAAGTTCCAGGTCTTTAAGATCTAACTTATACTGACGAGCTGAAATCATTGTAACTTGACCGGTGCCTTGCATATAGAGCAATCTCTGACCCAGCTTTAATGGAAATACTGCACATTCGCAAGTCAAATGGCACATGGGTTACTCAAAGGACCTTAACCTAGTATGTGACATCAACAGAACTTTCTGGAGAGACATATTTGTCTCACAGAGGTTGTCCCACATTTGAAACTACCTTTCTGTTCATGTTAAAGCCCCTCGTTGACCCTATTTAAGCATAATTTGGATGATTGGATGTGTAACCAAAAATTCAGCCCAGGGGATCTACCTGTGTCCCTCTTGGATAGGGGCAATAGGTGCTGATTTTAGTGTCTGCTTGAACCAGACACCCTTGGGAACACAGGTTGATCTAGCATAGGCTTGTAAGGGCCCTGGGGCCATTAGCCTTCTAACCTATGATCCTATGATCCTATAATCTTAGCTCGGAGACTGAAAAAGATGCCAACATACAGCAAATTGCATAGTAATGGAGTATGTAGCCAGCAGGAAGCTAAATAAGCAATAGCATTCACAGAATATTGAAGACCTGTGTCATTGACACTGGGTGTATCCATATACCAGTACATACTGCTGAAATACTCCCAAGACTGGTGGTCTTATTTTGGACTGTGGAGCCTATGCACTTACATATTTTGGGAGCATTTCACGTACAGCCTTATGTCTCCACTATGTCATCATCTGGGGTAAGTAGTCACAACTACCCTGTGTAGATAACATAATCAGGCACTGTGCACATCGCACCTTCAGAAGAGTCTTAGATTTACATGTGAATCGGCCCTGTACATATCCCAACAGCACATGGGTTTTGCCATCTCTGCCCTGCTAATTGTGTAATATAATTCCAGATCTAACAGGCTTAGACAAAGAACAAGTAAATTCTGCCATGCAAAGAATTAGATACAGCTTAAGGGTCTCTACTTGCATGGTCAGTGGATGCTTTGTCATGAGAGATCTGACAAGACCTTATCTGAACATGCCTAGTGCGATGTGATAGCTGGAGTTAATGTTGCCCATTCCAAGGACACATATTTTGTGCTACAGAATCCACTCCACAAACACAGGATGACACCAATGGGCAGGAAGATGCAGAAACATCTACACAAGGAGTAGTGTCATCACCAGTGGTACAGTCATCCTTTGTTGGTGCAAACGTCATAAAGCATGAAAATGACATCCGAGTAAGGTATGCCAGTGACTGAGCATGACATGGGTACTGTCCACATTCCAGACAGAGAGTGTCCATATTTACCGATACTAATGGATTGTATACGTTTGAGTAGAATTTTATGATGAAAATGTTCTGAATTGGGCAGTTTTGTTATTATTGGTGCATGGCTTTTGTTTCATTGTTTACTGAAAAATGTTCAAAACAATAAATTTAATATGCCCTCTAACAACTATACTGTATTATACAAGGAATATAATTTAATACAAGCAGAAGGTGTATCAAAGAACACATGCATGTTTCATGTGCAAGGGGCCTATGATTTGAAAACAGCCCAAAGTTAATCTTTATCTGCCAGATGTATTTTCTTTGAATGTGGGTTTCAATGCTGTTACAATGAATGTGAGTTTCAAGGGCAGAGAAGTTTTAATGTTAAGTCTATTTTCATTGTGAGACTGCATTGCTTTGTTTAGCAGATGTATATTAGTGTCTGTGCTGTAAAATGTAAAATAAAACTTTTAAATGAAATCCAAATCATCGTACAAGTAAGGCAGTATGCACATTACAGTGTTTATAGTAAATGTGCTGAAATAGCCAAGTAATGGGACATTGGAATGGCTGCAGGGGGAGGCCCCATTCGACCATGATTTTGTGAGGGGGGAAGGGTGGCAAACTCAAAGACGGCCCTTGCTGAACTATACCTCTCAACTGTCAAGATTTTCACAGAATGAATAGATTTTTGCATCTTATTTTTGGTTTGTTACTAATAAAATTTATGGTTTTCTGGCAAATCGTTTAGGAATGAAGTCACTAAATAATGACAGACACTGAGTTTCAGACTTCATACCCTTCAGAAAAATGCCTGCTAAATTAAGGCCTGTTATTCTATCAACTGCTTAAGCTTATACAAGAGCAATTTTTAGTACTGTCTGTATGTTCCTCCAATATATTTGGTCTTGGCCAGATTTCCTGCATTAAGAGGTTGAGAGGTACACACAAATAAATTGATTTATAGAATTAGGTATATCCAAATCTTTAAACTGTCCCTGACTTTGGCTCAAAATGTTGCTCTCCCCCTAATAATCCCTCCACAAAATGGCAATTTTGGAAGAAAATGTGGAGGGTTTACAATTAATAAATAATTGTAATGATCAGAGTTATAGATTACTTTTATTTCAGTAATGCATGTAGATTCTCTTATTTTGTCAGCTGCTCAACTTAACAGTACTAATATTAAAAAAATATTCCTTCTTTAACAGGTTCCCAGCTGTATTGTATGGTTATTTTATATTTTTGCATCGCAATTCTGATCCGTTTTTCATAAAATTGTGGTTTTCTGGCAAATTAGTGGTAAATCATTAAAGACTGAATTTAGAAAATAATGACAGACACTTGAGTTTCAGATCTCATACTCTTTAAAAAATTCATACTAATGCAAGACCTACTATTCTATTATCTTTCTAAGTGTATAAGAACAATATTTAAAAAAATGTCCTTATTTTTGGGCCTTTGTCCCACTTATCTTTATGGTTTTGTCCAGATTTCTTGCTCTGAGGTTGAGAGGTATGACAAATGTGTCAGGGCCATCACCGTCAGCCAGAGACATTTCAGATTGTGACATACTTGTTGCACCCTACTCCCCCATGTAGTGACTCTGGATGTGTCCAAGCATGTTAATGAGCAGTTATGCAGTAAGTGTGCAGAGAATCCCCTCATCCAAGGTAGACACGAGTACTACAGTGGCTTTTCATCTGTCCTTGATTTTGTAGAATATTCTGGTGTTCTGTCATATTTTTATACTGTTAATTTATGCTTCTTATTATTCAGAAAATGCATGCTGTTGGAGTGCCTGTTTCTCTGTGTTTAAGTAGCAATGCGTGTCTGAGATTGTAAGATGCAAGTAAGCTTTAATAAGCATAGTGTTAAAGAATTATCAACATTGAAAGCCTTTTTGTTGTTGCCATGCAGGGAATATTTACATAACTTGATAACGTATAAGCCTTAGGTATTGAAATGCATATGACAGTATTTGTACTAAAGGACAGGATTACAGTATTTTCAGATGCTCAGTACATTTGTTGGAGACTTGCAGTCACCTTTGCAGGTTTTGCCAGTAAACTTAACAGAATGACAATCTATCATGCGTGGTCCATAACGTGCAGTAATAATTTAAGTAATTTATCTTGAGCTTGTTTCTTGTTTGCTGTTCATTTTTTACTTTGATCATGTTTTCCTCATGAAACAAGTAGATAGTTGTTGTCAGGCAGCAAGTCTTTTTTGGATAAGAAACATTTTTAAAAGTGTGGGTATCACAGAGATTGCTACTTTTAGGATGTTACTTGGTACTTTTATAAAGCTGAATATAAATTATAATTAGAACTGCAGTGCAAGGAGAAGTGATTTGAGTTGAATGCTGCTTGTTTTTTTTATACTTGATTTTGACTGGCATTCCCGTAATGTTTTTAAAAACTAATTTATTTTTTCATGCCTCACAACCTTTTTGTTTCCATCTAGATATTACGTAACCTGTCATGTAGCCAATGCAATGAAATATTTTTTTCCTTCTACACTTCATTTTGTCTTGATTGGACTCTCATAATGATGGTTTGGTACCCAGGGCAGCGTATTTAATTAAAGTCCCAGTTTTTGTGGTTTTGAGATTAGCTTCGCCAGTTTCTAGTTGGTCACACCCCTTCCCATTGGCCCCACCCATTCAGCTCTCTCCTGCAGCCTCCCTTTGATTTGAAGTCACCAGCCATCACTGCCTAAATCCATAGGGTCCATTTAGTCTGCTTCTGCAGAGGAAGATGTTCAAGTCATAAGCGAAATCTGTAGTTAGGCATACAGACTTCAAACACATCAGACTGAACAAGAAAAGGGTGACTGTAAGATGTTTGACTTATGTTAGGATCTGTGATGTCACAAGGGCCCTTAAACTGGAAAGATATGTTAACAACCCTGTGATTGCCCATGTGAGACTGAATGACCTCTTGTTCCCAGAGGAACTTGCAGACAGACATGATAAAACTATGTATATGGGAAGCAAGAAAGACATTTGCCTTGACAGTATCCTATCTTCACCAATAATGATGCTTAAATACCAAGACAATATAATTATCTTTAGCCAGTGGCTAAGTTGTTGTTATCATTCTACGGGGATCCAGTATGTGTCAGCCTGGGATGGTATGGTGATAAGATTTCCTGTTTTGCTAGAGATGGCTGGAAACTCTAATACCAGTGCTTTTGCATTCTCACAAAAGTTCCCTTATTGGGCATTCCTCTGTAGTAAACTCAAATTCAGACAGCATAGTGATACCACTTGTCAGTGCTAGTAGTCTGAATAGAAAGATGCCTATACTGCAGGCCTCCTGCAACTAGAGCACATTTGTATCTGTATAGTTGTTGAAAAATTATTTAAATGCATTTGCAGCACTTCCTCTATACCAGGGTTTCTCACACTGCCTGGCACTTCACAAATCTTGACAAGTATCTGTTTTTATTAGACAAAATACCAGCTCATGTCAAATTACCCACATTGCAAATCTGGATCCCCTGGGGAGCCAAATCAGCATTTTATGGTGAATTTTATTAGACAAAATATCAGCTCATCTCAAATTACCCACATTGCAAACCTGGAGCCGTAGGGAACCAAATCAGTATTTTATGGTGAATTAATGGTGATCCAAATTGCTATTAAATACAATTATTTCTCAATTGCTAGCTGCAGATGTCCACCAATTTCCTGCTGAGATCTTGAAATTTACCTTAACATCATTAAAGGATTAAGTATCTTACCAAACACAGTCTTGCTATGGGATATCAGTTTTTCAAGCATTAATTAACATGCTTACACCTCTAAAAATCAATAGTCTCTGCATTTCATATACTTTATTAGTGCAAAAGTGGTGTATTAAATTGTAAAACTACCCACTAGAGGCTCTAACACACATTTCTGACCCTTACCAACCTATTGCAACCCACATCTTCTCACCCCTGCTTCAATCTGAACAGAAATCAGTCATCTTCACTATCAGGCCTAGTGGTTCAGCTCCATCACCAAATAAGACTATCTTTAGAGACTTCATTACGCCAAAACTACTTGTGGAAACTTAAGCAACATTTCCAACAATCCCCTACAAATGGTCCCAATTGAGAGAGCTGCCACATTCACCTATAACTTTTACCAGCACCTAAACAAAGCATTAAAAAGTCAGTACCTGTCCATCTTAATTATAATATAAACCACTGTGGTAGAACTAATAAACACATAAGAAAGAACATGATAAATATTGTAAGAATTCCCTATCCCCTGATTTCAAGACCAAACTGAAACACATCAGCAAGGAACATAATACTACTATTAGAAAATGTAAAGCAGAGTATTAACCGACCCTGGAAATTACCGTCCCATCAGCTTGACAAGCCTGATCTGCAAAGCCATGGAGAGGATCATAATGAAACTCATAAATAAAGACATAGGGAACATGCAGACTTTGGATCCAACCCAGTTTGGCTTTGTCAAAGGCAGATCATGCCTTTTAAACTTGGTCGACTTTTTCAAAACAGTCACCAAGGCCATTGATGAGGGAAAGGCAGTCCATACAGCCTACCTCGACCTGGCAAAGGCTTTCAACACAATACCCCACTCAGGTATCATTGAAAAACTCATCAGCTTAAATGTAAACCCATACATCACAAGATGGGTTGCAAACTGGCTAAGTGACAGAACCCACAGGGTCAGAGTTGCTGGCGCCATGTCAGACACAAAGCCTGTCACAAGTGGGGTCCCACAAGGCTCAGTCCTGGGCCCACTCTTGTTCGGCATCTACTTTTCTGAAGTACAAGCAAACACAGGAGGGTTATGGCTGACAAAGTTTGCAGATGACTGCAAACTGGGCGCCATAGTCGAAAACACATCTGACACAGATATCCTTCAGAAGGGTCTCACAGAAACGGATAACTGGTGCCAGAGCCATGGCCTAAAGTTAAATGCCAAGAAATGCATAGTCATACCCTTCGGGAAAACAAGGTTACCCCTAGCTACCATATAGGTGGCAATCCACTGAGCACAGAAGAAGTTATCAGGGATCTGGGGACCCAGGTTGACAGTAACCTTTCATTTGACACTCACATTGCTAAAGTAGTTAGGAAGACCTTCTACATTGCCCACCTGATCATGAAGGGATTCACATCTAGATCAAGGGAGGTCATCATCCCCCTGTACTAATCACTCATCAGACCAATGATTGAGTACAATGCCCCATTCGGAATGTATCTGACCCGACACCTGCAGCAGCTGGAAAGGCCCCAAAAGTTCCTCACCAAAAGGATAAAGGGTCTCAAAAATATGTCTTATGCTGCCCGACTGAAAGAACTTCAGCTCTATTCAGTCACTTACCGCTTGCTCAGAGGTGACCTGTGCCTGACATACAAGGCCATGTCAAACCCAGATTTGATGAACATGCTTCACCTCAAAAAATCTAGATCCCTCAGAACAACAAGGGCGGGAGACTTAAACCTTGACACGGTTATTAATAGGATGTGCTGGAGGGACAGATTTATCACCCAAAGACTCCCTATGCTGTGGAACAAAATCCCGGTAAATGTGAGGCAGAGCACCTCACTGGCCGTGTTCAAGAGAAATCTTGACCAATGGATGGGAGATCGCAGATATACCCCAGGGATTACCTCAGTGTCTCTGCTTGACAGAGGCACAGCAAAATAATGGGCATAGTTTTCTTCAAACTAAAGGGGTGGCGAAAGCCACAAAAACTCTGGGCTAGGCTTATAAATGCCCTTGGGCAGATAGCCTAGTATGAACCTATGAACCTATGAACCTATGAAAACCAAGTAGTGGATATTGCACCAAAATCCAAACAATAAAAAATCCAAAGGTGCAAAGTGAGAGAACCAGGATCAGTTTACCATCCACAATCGACTTTATTAAAAAAAATGTACACGCACGCAAAAGCGATAAAAACATTGATGCCTTACAAATTAAACACAGTGTTTTCGTCTTATTATGTAGACTTCCTCAGATAGAACACAGTACCGAAAAGGACCTGTATCTAAACTTAATCAATTAATTAATTAACCAATGAATGAACTGATTAATTTGAATGTTTTAAAGGCACACAAACATATATTTTATCAGAAAGAAAACATTATCTTTAAAATACGTATCCAGTTTCGCTTTACTTTAAAAATATAGGAAATAAAATGCCTTTTAATAAATAAAGATCATGAAATGCATAAAGATAAATAGCATGGTATATAATTATGATGAAAATCCTATTGTTAAAAGCAAATAAAATGGGAGAATATTTTTAAAAAAAGCTTCAATTTAAATAAAGTGCTTTGTGCATGAACCATCTTCTGTAACAACATATATAATACAGTACAATATAATGCCATCTGGTGGACAATTTTTTGTGTGTTTTTACCCCTATTATCTGAAGATTTTCAGAGTTTAGCTGCTCTTAATTTTAATAGTGGTTTGATAGATATAAAATCATTCAAACCAGGGGCATGGTCCGCCTGTAGCGTAACTTGCCACCACAGTTCTCTAAATTCTAAAGTATCTTTCCATGGACCACACCTAATATTAAATTTAATGTTTTCCAAAAAAAAAACATATATAGCACTTTCACACTCCTTGGTATGTTTAAATAGTTCAGTTTTTTCTTTCTCTGTTGCTATTTCGTAAACATGTTCATATATTCTCTTTTTTAGTTTTCTTTCAGATTTCCCCACATAAAAAGAGTCACATATTTTACAAATGGCTAAATAAATAATCCCTTTGGTTTTGCAGTTATAGTATTCCGTACTGTACATCCATCTATCCCTACTTTTCAAATAATGTTTTTCCACATTCAAAATGTATTTACATTGATTACATCGGCCACATTTGTAGGTACCCATTTTCTTTTTACTTAACATATTCCCAGACCTGTTTTCTAAAATACTCTTAATATTGTTAGAATTTTTATATATAATCTTGTGTGAAATATAACTGAGATTTTCTAAGTCTGTAATGGAAACAGATCTTTGCCACTCTCTCAGGAATATCTGTTTTACAAAATTGTTTATGCCATTGTATTCCAATATTAAAACTTGCTCATATTTTTTACCTTATTCATCTTGGCTTATTGCGTCCACATTATCTCTACTATTCTTAATCAGTTTGAACTTATTTAGTCTCCCTTTGACCACTTTTTCTCTTATACATGTTATAAAATTCAGTGGGTACCCTCTCTCTACAAACATTTTTTGAAGTAACTCACATTCATTGAAAAAATCATTTTCTGCACTGGTCATCCTGCTTCCTCTCACGAATTGTCCTTTGACAATATTTTTCTTGCAATGTGATGGGTGTGCACTGTCATAATGTAGGTAGGAGTTACAAAAAGTTGGCTTTCTATATATTCTACTTTCAAAATGTGTCCCTGTTTTGTATATTTCAATATCTAAATAATACAAATTGTTTTCAGATATGTTGTAGGTAAACTTTAAAAATGTAGTTGTATTATTGATATAGGCCATAAATTCATCAACTCTTTCTCTACTTGCGGTCCAAAAAATTACTATGTTATCCAGAAATCTTCGGTATAATTTCCAACAATCCTTAAAATCTGAATTAAAAATGTATTTTTCCTCCCATTTAATAAGTATCAAGTTGGCGTAGGTGGGAGCACAAGCGGCTCCCATCGCTACTCCTTGTATCTGTTTTTAAAAGTCTCTGTTAAAATATATAAAATTATTTTTTAAAATTAATTCCATTAACCATAAACAAACTAATTTTTCATTTTGTATTAATTTTGTATCTTCATAAACTATTTCCTCCAACATTTCCATCCCTTCCTTATATGGTATGGAAGAAAATAAATCAATAATGTCTATGGTTATAAACAAAAGGTTGTCATGATACAAATCATCTGTTACTTCCCTTAGAAAATCCCAGGAGTCTCTTAGAACCGTGTTTTTGTTTAGCCAAAGACTTTTGAGTTTTTGATCAACATATTTGGCCAAGCCATATGTTTTAGACCCTTCTGCTGACACAATTGGTCTAAAAGGTGGATCCCATTCACATTTGTGAATTTTAGGTATCCCAAAGATAGCAGGAACTTTGGGTTTCTCAACTTTTAAATATGAAAAAGTATTGTTGTCTATTAGTCCTTCATAGAATATTTCTTTTAAACTAAGGTCTATTTTATTGTATGCAATATTAATCTCATTTATTGAGACGTTAGAATATCTTGTATCATCCCATAGTATAGAATGCATTTTACTTTCATATAGTATAGTTTCCATTAATACCACCCCTCCCCCCTTATCTGGTTTCATAACCCTTAGGTTTTTGTCCCCTTTCAACTGGTACAATATTTCTTTCTTCTTCATACTGAGATTTCCCTTAAAAAACACATTATCCTGTTTTTTCCTTATTTCTAACTCCAAAACTCTTTCTAAGTTTCTCAGTTGGGGTGTAAGGGGGGGGTTAAAGGTGCTTTTTCATTTTAATTCACTCTTGGCTGTATCTTGGTCTTTAGGTAATAAAATGTTTAAATTTACTTTTCTTAAAAACATCTTAATGTCTAACAGGCTCTTAGTAATATCTCCTTTTTTGTAGGGAATAATTTTAAAACCTTTGGAAAGTAATGAGAAGTGTTCCTTCTTAATTATTGTGTTGCTAAAGTTGTATATAGTAAAATTATTATATACATTTTTATTTCCATTAGTCAAAATTTCACTTACAGAGGGTTGGGTGGTGCTCTCTTAATACCTCCCCCTTCTCCCTCCCCTCATCTGAAAATGTGTGTCCTGTTGACCCCTTTTGTTATTCAATCTCTCCGACCTACGTAAAGGTGGGTATTCTCTCTCATAATCCTGACAATCATCATAACCAATGTTATCATTCCTGTCATTTTCATTTTCATCAAGGTAATGTTACCTTGTTATGCCCATTGTATTTGTTATACTGAACTCTAGGTTTTGCATAACAAGTTTTACTATCATAGTCCCTTACATCCCTTTCCAATTTGTTCATTTTCCTATCAACCAGTTCATTACATTTTTTGTCAATCTCTTCCCTTAGGCCAAAATATTTAGCCTTTTCTTCCTCAGTGCTAAATATTAAATCTGATTTAATTTGCTGATCTATTTGATCAGTTTCTTTTTGTAATAATTCCTGACATCTTACATTTTCTCTAATCATTAATTGCAACATGTCTAAACCACACTTGTTAAATATTTCGACAAGCTCTTTGTAAAAGTCAGAATCATACTGTACATTGTTGGGAAATTTGTACACCCGAAGTCCCTTGGGCACAATTTCCCTTAGAATACATTTTTCAAATATCCATTTTCTATCGTGTATGTTCTATATTTGTACATCATTTTGTACAAATCATCCAGTTTAGAACGATAGGAAACACCAGTCGCATATTGTTTGTCAAAGTTCATTTTAGTTTTAAATGAATATTTAACTTGTCGCTTTTGCGTGCGTGTACATTTTTTTAATAAAGTCGATTGTGGATGGTTAACTGATCCTGGTTCTCTCACTTTGCACCTTTGGATTTTTTATTGTTTGGATTTTGGTGCAATATCCACTACTTGGTTTTGGTTGTTGTGACTTTTTGTGGAAGGGAGATGGATTTGTTTTTGCCATCCGAAGTAAGGGGGGGGGGTGGAGAAAACAGGTCAAACTTGCAAACTCATTGGACAACTAACTGAATTTATTGACCTGTTGACTCCCCTTAGCCAATCGTTAGTGAAGAGTTATGGGAATATGGCTCAGTGTCATCGAACAGGAAATGGTGGTTCTACAAGGCAGGACGAACAAGCGAGGGAGCTTATAGGCGTTCCTGAAGACGTCGGCGAACTCCATGAGTTCCATAGTCCTACCTTTGATCCGGCTAACAAGCCAAAAATCCTGCAGAAAGATGGTAATGGAACTAAAATTAATGGAAATGGATATGCAGGAAGGGGACCGAAGAAAACGAACGCTGAAGCCAATCCCACAGGTACTGTACACGCTCATAATGTTAAAGAAATTAAGGACTGGCTACAAGTTAACTATTCATTTAAAACTAAAATGAACTTTGACAAATAATATGCGACTGGTGTTTCCTATCATTCTAAACTGGATGATTTGTACAAAATGATGTACAAATATAGAACATACACGATAGAAAATTAATATTAGAATGAATGTATTCTAAGGGAAATTGTGTCCAAGGGACTTCGGGTGTACAAATTTCCCAACAATGTACAGTATGATTCTGACTTTTACAAAGAGCTTGTCGAAATATTTAACAAGTGTGGTTTAGACATGTTGTGATTAATGATTAGAGAAAATGTAAGATGTCAGGAATTATTACAAAAAGAAATTGATCAAATAGATCAGCAAATTATCTGGGCGGCACAGTGGTGCAGTGGTTAACATTGTCACCTCACAGCAAGAGGTTCTCTGGTTCGATTCTCGGCTGGGGTGCCTTCTGTGTGGAGTTTGCATGTTCTCCCTGTGTTCGCGTGGGTTTCCTCCGGGTACTCCGGTTTCCTCCCACATTCCAAAGACATGCATCTAGAGCATTTCTCCTCGGGCCTCCGCTGAAAACAAGCTCTGTGGAACCTAGTCGGACATTCCCGGTCAACAAATGTTAAATAAATAAATAAATAAATAAATAAAATCAGATTTAATATTTAGCATTGAGGAAGAAAAGGCTAAATATTTTGGCCTAAGGGAAGAGAGTGACAAAAAATGTAATGAACTGGTTAATAGGAAAATGAACAAATTGAAAAGGGATGTAAGGGACTATGATAGCAAAACTTGTTATCCAAAACCTAGAGTTCAGTATAACAAATACAATGGGCATAACAAGGTAACATCCCTTGATGAAAATGAAAATGACAGGAATGATAACATTGGTTATGATGATTGTCAGGATTATGAGAGAGAATACCCACCTTTACATAGGTCGGAAAGATTGAATAACAAAAAGGGTCAACAGGACACAAATTTTCAGATGAGAGAAGGGAGAAGGGGAGGTATTAAGAGAGCACCACCCAACCCGCCCCTCTGTAAGTGAAATTTTGACTAATGGAAATAAAAATGTATATAATAATTTTACTATATACAACTTTAGCAACACAATAATTAAGAAGGAACACTTCTCATTACTTTCCAAAGGTTTTAAATTTATTCCCTACAAAAAAGGAGATATTACTAAGAGCCTGTTAGACATTAAGATGTTTTTAAGAAAAGTAAATTTAAACATTTTATTACCTAAAGACCAGAATACAGCCAAGAGTGAATTAAAATGAAAAAGCACCTTTAACCCCCCCCCCTTACACCCCCAAATGAGAAACTTAGAAAGTGTTTTGGAATTAGAAATAAGGAAAAAACAGGATAATATGTTTTTTAACGGAAATCTCAATATGAAGGAGAAAGAAATATTGTACCAGTTGAAAGGGGACAAAAACCTAAGGGTTATGAAACCAGATAAGGGGGGAGGGGTGGTATTAATGGAAACTATACTATATGAAAGTAAAATGCATTCTATACTATGAGACAATACAAGATATTCTAACGTCTCAATAAATGAGATTAATATTGCATACAATAAAATAGACCTTAGTTTAAAAGAAATATTCTATGAAGGACTAATAGACAACAATACATTTTCATATATTAAGGTTGAGAAACCCAACGTTCCTGCTATCTTTGGGATACCTAAAATTCACAAATGTGAATGGGATCCACCTTTTAGACCAATTGTGTCAGCAGAAGGGTCTAAAACATATGGCTTGGCCAAATATGTTGATCAAAAACTCAAAAGTCTTTGGCTAAACAAAAACACAGTTCTAAGAGACTCCTGGGATTTTCTAAGGGAAGTAACAGATGATTTGTATCATGACAACCTTTTGTTTATAACCATAGACTTTATTGATTTATTTTCTTCCATACCATATAAGGAAGGGATGGAAATGTTGGAGGAAATCGTTTATGAAGATACAAAATTAACACAAAATGAAAAATTAGTTTGTTTATGGTTAATGGAATTAATTTTTAAAAAATAATTTTATATATTTTAACAGAGAATTTTATAAACAGATACAAGGAGTAACGATGGGAGCCGCTTGTGCTCCCACCTATGCCAACTTGATACTTATTAAATGGGAGGAAAAAATATATTTTTAATTCAGATTTTAAGGATTGTTGGAAATTATACTGATGATTTCTGGACGACATAGTAATTTTTTGGACCGCAGGTAGAGAAAGATTTGATGAATTTATGGCCTATATCAATAATACAACTACATTTTTAAAGTTTATCTACAACATACCTGAAAACAATTTGTATTATTTAGATATTGAAATATACAAAACAGGGACACATTTTGAAAGTAGAATATATAGAAAGCCGACTTCTTGTAACTCCTACCTACATTATGAAAGTGCACACCCTTCACATTGCAAGAAAAATATTGTCAAAGGACAATTCATGAGAGGAAGCAGGATGACCAGTGCAGAAAATGATTTTTTCAATGAATGTGAGTTACTTCAAAAAATGTTTGTAGAGAGAGGGTACCCACTGAATTTTATAACATGTATAAGAGAAGAAGTGGTCAAAGGGAGACCAAATAAGTTCAAACTGATTAAGAATTGTAGAGATAATGTGAACGCAATAAGCCAAGACGAACAAGGTAAACAATATGAGCAAGCTTTAATATTGGAATACAATGGCGTAAACAATTTTGTAAAACAGATATTCCTGAGAGAGTTGCAAAGATTTGGTTCCATTACAGACTTAGAAAATCTCAGTGATATTTCACACAAGATTATATATAAAAATTCTAACAATATTAAGAGTATTTTAGAAAACAGGTCTGGGAATATGTTAAGTAAAAAGAAAATGGGTACCTACAAATGTGGCCGATGTAATCAATGTAAATACATTTTGAATGTGGAAAAACATTATTTGAAAAGTAGGGATAGATGGATATACAGTATGGAATACTATAACTGCGAAACCAAAGGGATTATTTATTTAGCCATTTGTAAAATATGTGACTCTTTTTATGTGGGGAAATCTGAAAGAAAGCTAAAAAAGAGAATATATGAACATGTTTACGAAATAGCAACAGAGAAAGAAACCAATGCACTATTTAAACATACAAAGGAATGTAAAAATGCTATATATGGTTTTTTGGTTTTGGAAAACATTACATTTAATATTAGGGGTGGTCCATGGGAAGATACATTAGAATTTAGAGAACTGTGGTGGCAAGTTACGCTACAGGCAGACCATGCCCCTGGTTTGAATGATTTTATATCTATCAAACCACTATTAAAATTAAGAGCAGCTAAACTCTGAAAAACTTCAAATAATAGGTGGAAAAACACACAAAAAATTGGCCACCAGATGGCATTATATTGTATTGTATTATATATGTTATTACAGATGATGGTTCATGCACAAAGCACTTTATTTAAATTTAAGCTTTTTTTAAAAATATTCTCCCATTTTATTTGCTTTTAACAATAGGATTTTTATCATAATTATATACCATCCTATTTATCTTTATGCATTTCATGATCTTTATTTATTAAAAGGCATTTTATTTCCTATATTTTTAAAGTAAAGCGAAACCGGATACGTATTTTAAAGGTAATGTTTCTCTTTCTGATAATATATATGTTTGTGTGCCTTTAAAACATTCAAATTAATCAGTTCATTCATTGGTTAATTAATTATTTGATTAAGTTTAAATACAGGTCCTTTTCGATACTATGTTCTATCTGAGGAAGTCTACATAATAAGGTGAAAACGCTGTGTTTAATTTGTAAGGCGTTAATGTTTTTATCACTTTTGCGTGCGTGTACATTTTTTTAATAAAGTCGATTGTGGATGGTAAACTGATCCTGGTTCTCTCACTTTGCACATTTGAGTTTTTTAAAGCAGAGTATTAACATTGTTACATATACCAAATTAAACTACATGGCTTTCTTCAGTTATATCAGGAAACTAAGGAATAATCTCCACCAATGCTCTGACCTTATCTGCAATGACATATACCAAAGATATAGTCAATGAAATAGCAAACAGATTTAGTATTTATTTTAGACCACCAACCCACTTTGTTGCCCCACTATCTCTGAAAATTTAGTTTCCCTCTAAAATCACCTTGGAACAAGTCTGAAGGCCCTCTTCAAAAATTAAAATAATGAGGGGAAATAAAGCCTACACAGTCATCATTCATCATGTGCCTGTTATGGCTCGATGCATACATGGCCGCAAATACTTTTAGATTCAATAAACTCCATGTAGCAGTGCGCACTTACACACAAAGAAGCTAAATCTGTGGCATGCTAATCACAGCATAAATAGCTGAATTGTATTTTAATCAAGCAAACCAACATGGTGGGGTGATTCAACAAGCGCTAAAGCGACATTGTAGACTGTGCTGTTGTTCCCCCTGTATTCAAAAACTTTTCAAATACAGCCACAGAAAGGAGTCTACATGGACAGAGGAACAAATGAAAGTTGTTAGATTTGTACAGAACTGACCTTAACATGTGACTGCAGACACATAATTCCAGTTCTATACTGGGTGAATGCAAAAAAAGGAGAGTAGTAATAACAACATATAGTTTTCATTTGCAGTGACATAAATGTAGCTATGCTCCTCCACCCTCAAATGAAGAATACACTTGTAACTAATGCAGACAGCTAGAAGTGTAAACCCCATGAAGCAGACTATTCATAGTGGCATGTAAGCATACGCAGTATGTAGCTGACAAAAATACAGGCATACTTTCCCAAAAACAGTACTCCTCTGTGCAGATATATGGCAAAATAATACTCTCCCTTGTGTGTTCAACATTTGGTTCCCCTCCAATTTTCCTGGCTACACAGTCACCAGCTGTGTAGATTCAGGGCTGTCAGTATGGTGAAGATGCTAATGAGGTCTGAACTCATTATGATTGCTGAATCTCAATAAATTGGAATCATATAGGGATGCTCACCTCATATAGCCACTCCCTCAGTGTTTGTTTTCAATGTATGGGAACAGTGAATGATGACATTGAAGGGTGTGTCAGGGTAGACTTGCAGAGATGTACATGTAGGACTGTGAATGCTCTAAGCAGTCCACAGTTCACAAGTTCTGTGCCATTAAGATGCAACCTCCTCTTCATTTGTTGGCAAAATGTGTCATCTTTATCTGCTTTAAGTACTTGTTTTATTATTTTGGTCATTGTTTGCATAATATGGCACTTAGCACTATGACAGTAAATGGAAGGATGAATGGCAGGTTTCCTTGTGCTTGTCCTGTAACTATTCCTGTGGCAGCATGTATATGTGTAGGGCTGGAGTATAGATGGCCCTGTGTTCTAGTACATTGCATGAAACCTTTTCTTTTCTTTGTATGCTCCATGTTTGATATCATCACAGGAATGGAAATGAATGAAATATGTGTGTTGTTGCCTTTTATATACATGGAGACATGGATATGCACATATGAGCAGTTGAGCAGTTAACAGGTGTAATAGATAGACACAGCATAATCCATAACCTGGTGCAAATGATGAAAAATGCACAACATGCTGGAGCTATTCAACAAGCTAGCATCCATCCATATGTAGATTTTTCCATTCCTTTTCCATGCATAAATGCTTGAGTAGAGACATAAAATATTTACAAGGACACAATGGTAGGGTCTGTTGCTGCTTTTATCCCATATGTAGTATATGTGTGTAACAAGCCAATAAAGCTGGCTGCTCATGCATTGTGCTGCCTAGCCCAATAAAAGAAGAAAGAAAGGTTTTTGCAACCTCAGTGATTCCCAGATTCCACATGAGAGAGAGACACTAGAGCACTACAGGACAGCACACTAACAAGAATTGACTTCTGCTTCTGCTGCCTTTATCTCAGAGCCAGAGCCAACAAAGGTAACCCATCCCAGTGGATAACATAAATACCCAGTGCCAGGTAAAAAATAAAGCTACAGGTACCATTCAAAGACCAAATGGGACCAGGGGACAGGTGTGTCACAGGTATGGGTGTGTCCATCCTCCCACCAGTTCCTGATACTCCATCATGCATGCCAGTGTGAGATGTGTTGTTTACATGTTTCTAAGGAGAGGGTTGTAAACTGAGGGCAACTGTTGTGCAATGTGCTGCTGTGTGTGCTAACAGCACACTATACTAGATTGCACTCATGTGCACATTGGTGCACACCACCTGGTAAGAAGAGGGTAAGAAAAGTAGAAATCCAGTTAACCACACATAACACCAATCAAGTTGTGTAATTTTCCTAGTAAGTATCTTGAATGTGTGGTTTGAAAGAACCTGGCAGTTATCATGACTGACATCATCATCTTGTATCCTTGAACACATCACTAGGGGACCAGATAGAGGGCTAGGGTACTGGGGATGCTGGCTATGCACTGATGCTGGCTATGCACATCCATCAGTTCCAGTAGTAGCACATCAAAGTTGAAAGCACAAATCAGATTAAAAATACAAAACATTATAGAGCATGTGTTTTAGAATATTATTCTTGTTCCAATGCCCAGTGCCTAGGTGTTTGTGCCACTAGCCTATTAAACACACATGTACACAAATCCACACACCCTTGCCACAATGCTAGTACACACACATCACATCTGCACACAATAATGCCACAACATACAATATGCCACAATATTGCAGCAGGATCTGCAAGGAAAGGACAACCCCCCACCCCAGGACACCCATGCCACCAGCACCATAGCCACAGTCAGAGCAGGGAGGGCTCCTAGCTGAGCTGAGCACAGGAGGCTGAGAGCAGGGCATGCTCAGTGTCCTTTTTTTTTATAAGAGACCTATCACATACCACATTCACCACCACACCAAGCTGCCTCCCACCTTTCAGCACTCACATACACATACAAAACTAATTTATGTCAGGCAACTCACATAACATTTACCACCACATGTATTGTAATTGTATTGCTTTGATCAGACAGAATCAGCCACCCATCAAAGCAAGGTGCATTGCTTGCATTGCCAGGCCAGTGCAATTAATATTATTTAATATTATTTCTGCATATCCCTGTATTTCTAAAGTAGTACAATCAATAGTCAGTGGTGTATGGTGGGTATGTATTAACTTTGTTAAGATGTGACAGCAGAGACTTGTATTACTTATATGTGTCCATATTATAATAGGCCATAGGCATCAGCAGGCATTCACATAGTCATACAGTTATCAGTCAGTACTAATAATCACATGCCTTTTTTTTATTAGCATACCTTTAGTGTATTGTAAATCCTTAAATAAAATGAGAGTTAGAATTTATGAATACATATATTGCCATATTTTCATATATCATCATCTGTCCAGGAAAATAGCAGAAGGCAGAGGAGACAGAGAGGCAAGTCATAATTGCATTTTGTTGTGCCATAGCAGTAAGTAACAGATTCCCCTAAAAGAGTAAATGCCATCATGATGCTTATGTGTGCCATATCAAAAATGAGCTTTCACAATCACAAAAAAAAAGAGCAGTGTACAATTGTTCATGCCATAAGAATAACTCACCTATGCAACCCCCAAAAGAACAGCATATGCTTTTTTTTTTTCCCAAAACTGAGCTCGCATATTGTGTACTGCATATCTTAATGTCCCAGATATTTGAATGGCTACATTTTTACACATGTCTCATACTATGGCTCGCATACTTGATGTCTGATGAGTTACCAAGAAACACAGAAATCCAAGACAGAGCTGTATATTTGCAAGCATAATCATAACAAATTGTGTGATCACTAAGTGCAGTACATCCAAATATAATAAAAATAATTAAATGTACAAATAACAGCTGATGGTTTAATAGCAGTGTACATTCTGTTTCAGTTGATTGTGTGAAGAATGACTTCAGTCCTTTTTTGCAAGGCTGTTTGTGTTGTAAAGAGGAATAAAACATCCATTCTGTTTTCTGAAGCTGCATTGGTGAGAGAGTTCAAATCTCGAACTATGTAGAAATATCTCATGTGTACTATCATTTTCTACTGTTTATGTCATGCATTGCTTTTCTTTATTTCACTTGTCTCCCTTTTTTATTTTCTTATTTTTCTTGTTTCTAATTCTACTTTTTGCACAATGTGCCATGTATTGCAAACAGTGGAACTAGAGAACAAATAATTTTCAAGTTTGGTTGTGCTTATCTGGTTTGCACAAAGCATGGCATTGGGAAACAGAAAAATAAAACAGCTAGGAAGTAACAGCCACTTAGATAGGTAGGGGGTCTGTTCTCAGTGCAGTTGACTATGTGTATCTAGTCAGCAGAGTAAATGTGGTATCCTACAGTTACTTCTCCAATGGCATGAATTGCCAGTATTTTGATACATGCACAAACCTACACATCCATTTCATGCAGCCATTCCAACCTGTTGTCTCACACGTGGCCTGCTGATGTCAACTACTATAACTTCACATGCAGTCCTATATAAATCAGACTTGTGTCATGGAAATTGCGTTAAGTACTGTGTTTTGTAGACTGTGTGTATCTAGTCAGTAGAGCAGACATGGTATGCTACAGTTACTTCTCCAATGACATTGATTGCCAGTATTTTGATACTTGCTCAGGCCTACATACCTATTTCATGCAGCTCTGCTAACCTGTTTTCTCCCACCTGCCCTCCTGATGCCATCTACAATGAGTTCACCTGCACTCCTGTATAAATCTGACTTCTGACATGGCACTGGCCTTAAGTACAATATTCTGTAGTCTTTGCAGTTAAAGAGGTAAGGGTTCTATTCCTACTGCAGTCAACTGGGAGTGTGGGTGTGTGTGCCTGTGAGCTGTTGTTTTACAGTACCAAGAGCATTTTACACCAGCATTTGGGACCCTTATCGTGTCATTAACACACACTGCTGATGTCATCAGTTATAAAGTGTTGTCTCAACAACAACCAACTTGGAGCTGAGCAGTGTTGCCTGTGTAAAGTACTGTGTTCTGTAGTCTGTGTACTTAAATAGGTAGGGGTTCTCTTCTTGCTGCAGTCAAGTGTGTGTGTGTGTGTGTGTGTGTGTGTGTGTGTGTGTGTGTGTGTGTGTGTGTGTGTGTGTGTGAGCTTTTGCTTGACATTACTGTGAGCATTTTAGCCCAGCATGTGAGACACATATTCTGGCCTCAACAAACTCTACTGATGTGATCAGCTATATGATACTTTTGTATATGCATTAATCCCACCAGGGCATGGTCATAAAGTGGGCTGTAGAACAGGCAGACATGACCTCATCTTATACCAGATAGATTACAGTCAAATGGCTCTTAATCTATCTACATACATCATGGCATGGTTTGTAGCCTCTGTGTTATGTTAAGGAGAAAGGCTTGTGGTGTCTCCAGAGAAACCTTAGATCTAAGATAACACACTCAGTGGAAGTAAGACAGCCTGCAGTCCTGTTGTGATTTCTTGCTGCCAATCAATAATCACACACAGGTGCAATCCATTAATAATCTACACCATATACAAAGACAACCCTGTAGCTTGGAAAACCGATGTTGAGAAGAGTTCTATATGTTTGGAACAGTGACAAAAACATTATCTTCAGGATATCTGTACAGAGGAGTACTGAATCTCAGAAGGTGTGGTTCCGGGGGCGTGGCCAAGGATGAACACAGGATAGCAGCAGATTTCTTCAGCTCCACCAATTTCATTACACTGACAGGAATTAATTACTTAAAAAATTAATTTTTGAAGTAATTTTCTTTCTAAATATGTTTGTTTTATATAGTTCTTGAACTATATCTAAAAAAGAAAGGAAATCTTAACAATATTCCTGTCAGAAATCACTTTGGAAATTTTCCTGTCAGTTTATCAGTCTGAAATGAGTTCCAGTAAGACAAATTCTCAAGACTCCAGCATCAAGAAAGAACTTCAGTCTCTGATAATTATAATCCAGCAACTTACTGCTAAGATGGATAAAATGGATACTAAAATAGACACCTTCATAGAGAAAACTACAAAACAAATAGACTTGTTACATGTAGACCTGCAACAACAGAAGATCCAGATGACAGGCATAGAAGAAGCTGTGAATGACATGGAAAATAGAATACAAGAAGAGGAAATCAACATTGAGTTTCTGCTGAAACAAAATACACATTTACAAACAAAGCTGGATGACCTGGAAAATAGATCTAGGCGCAATAACATTAGGATTTTTGGACTGCCAGAAAATATTGAAGGTAACAATATTACTTCTTTTTTAACAACATGGCTCCCTAAAACTTTAGACTTACCAGAAACATTCTCTTTTGGTATCAAAAGAGCACATGGATCTATAGCTAATACTAACTCTAACAAAAACTATCCTAGATCAGTTATAGTTAGATTTTTATCATCTTTTGATAAAGAGATGGTTCTTAAATCTGCTTGGGCTAAAGCTCCTGTTAAGATTAATGAGACAACTGTGCGTTTTGACAATGACTATTCTTCCATGGTAATAGCTAAAAGAAAAGTTGTTCTGCCACTAATAAGGGAGCTTAAAAAAGCACAGTTTAAAACTGTTTCCTGCCAAGCTTAAAATCTTCCTTCCTGATGGTCCTAAAATTTTCGATGACT